>NW_025827911.1:0-3476 GCF_002878395.1 Capsicum annuum | reverse complement strand
CTAAACCTTAATCCCAGAGCTACAAATATCAAAGAACCAAACACAAACTATATAACCCAAAAATTGCAAGGATATAACAAGCTAATTGCAATACCCAAAACCAACCCAAGCCTAGTAAAAACTTTTTTTGACTATGGATTATTAAATACCATATACACTCAAGATGGATAATAACTAACAGCTATGGAAGAATTACATAAAATATTCACCACCTACGAAAGGATAACAAAAGGAAATCTATTTTATATAAAGTGTTATACTGCACCAGCAGAGATATTATACGACGAAATAAAACCAGTTATACAAGTTGTAAAAATAGGACTAACCAGAGATATGATCATACCGAAAGATATTACGCAGCAGCCAGAGATACCCAGAATTGAGAAACCTGATTTCTACGCAAATAAACAACTTATTGGACTAGCTACAATTATTCAAGAATTAGCAAATATTTATACTAATGGCAACCCAATATGGAGCTATTATTCGCGAGACCATCAGATGATTTATTCAAATTCAAAAGAGCTACGACAAGCAGATATGGAAGATGTTAGGCAATGGATAATGACATTACTTAACCCAGAAAAATAATCTACTGCAAGAGCAATTAAAAAAGGATTTATTCCAGACGGATTATAGACAAGATATTGTAAGATAATTGGACACAAATATCCAGACCATCAATGTTCAAGATGTAATGGAGAAGATAACATTATTCCAGAAGTTCACCTAGAATAAAAATCAAGAAGATGAGCATGCCAGCTGGAAAGATAAGATAAGTAGCAATAATGGAGATATAGCATATACAACAACAAGAAGATATCAACGGAGTAATAGAAGACATGATATTTACGTA
The DNA here is from genome assembly GCF_002878395.1 of Capsicum annuum. NCBI lineage: Eukaryota > Viridiplantae > Streptophyta > Magnoliopsida > Solanales > Solanaceae > Capsicum > Capsicum annuum. Next base: position 2,620 of record NW_025827911.1, on the reverse strand, counting down.
AAATTATTGTACAGAATTATTAGACTTTAGCCTTTTCTTTTTAGCCTTCTAGCCTTTTTTAAAGGCTATAGCGTTAAATTTTTAGCCTTCTAGCCTTTTTGACTTTTTTTAAAGGCTATGGCACTTAGCTTTAGGATTCTTTTTAGAAAACGTGTAAAGACTTTGTAAAAAAATTTCATTCTATAAATGGAAGAAACCGAAGGCATTCCAAGGCAAGCCTTCATGTATTGAAGCAATACTCTCTCCTGTCCACAACAAATATTTTGCTCGGTTAATTAAAAAATAGACATATTTCAATGGAAAAAGCTATGGAGGAACAAACTTCAAAAATATCAAAACTACCCGAATAGGTATATTTATTTATTTATGATTATGAATAGCTAAATTCATAATTCCCAACAATCATGATATGATAAAATAAATTCATATTAGTTACTTTATAGTAGAATTATTCGAAGAATAATATGTTAAGAAGTTTATTAGCAAAGTGGAAACAGAGAAAAATCCCTAAGAACTATGCCATCCTAAAGGTGAAACCAATAAGGCAAGAAGCCGTGGCGGGGAGTAACCAGAGTAGAGGCGCTATTTAAGGGAAAAAGTATCCAAATTACCATGCTAATAGTGACCGAAGATCATGTTATTTAAGAATAATCTAGTATATAGTAATCTAAGATGACTATATTTTGTTATGAATATGATTGGAGTGAACATTTTAAAAATAGCAATTTTATGAAAATGAATAATTATTTATCTGATGTGGTGGTAGATAAATTTAAAATACTTATTTTGTATGCACTTAAAGATATAAAAGTAGTAGATATAAGAAAAATCATATTAGAAAAAGCATTTGGTAAATAATATATGACTAGAGTAAATTATATACCATACCTGCCTAACTACTCTTACAAATACTTACCATGATAAATTACATGGAATTTTTAAAAAAAGATATGAGCAACATACAATTAATAGAAAAACGGATGAAACTAAATTTAGACAAATACATGGAAACTAAAGAGATAAAATATATAGAATTTCTTAATAAAAATATGCAAGAACTACTAAGGCTAAAACAAACAACTACAAAATATTATAATAAAATATTTAATCAATTTTAAAAGATGGATCATCTAGAATATCTTAAAGTCTTAATCTTATATAAACTTAGAGATATAGAAATTATAGATATTAAGAGAATAATATTAGAAAAAGTAATAGACTATGAAATTGAAACCATAAATTGGATAGAACAGTTATACCTAGATATTTACCCAGAAGGATATTATTCAGAATAAGAGATGTTAGAATATATTAGAAAAATTAGAGAAAATCAAGATAATCTAAATAAAGAAATTAATTATGAAACCAAATTAGAAAAATAATGGAAAATCTAAAAGAAAAATTAATATGGATAGAAGAAACCTTAAAAAATTTAGAAAAAAATACATGTAATAGTTTATATAATTTAAAAACTTCACTACGAGAAGAACAACACAAGATAATAAATAACATTGAAAGTATACAATTAGATATACATTACAATACTATTAGAATAAATTATAATACAGAAATCTATAACTCTACAAATACTACAGGATAAAATAATAAACCATATAAATTAATGAATACATCTTAAGAAAAGAATAAATCATTAAAAGATATTGAAACAAAATTTAAGAAATATCCACGCACAAAGAAAAATAGATTCATCATACATATAATAAATCTATTTCATAAGACAGTTATCCGCCTAGGTCCGCACCCCCCTCCAAATGGTTTCAGAGCCCAGTAATTTAAAAAATACAACAGTATTAGATATGTTTGAATACAGATTAAATTAATTATGAGAAGACCATTTAGAAATAGAGAAGCTTTTAGAAAAATTAAAGAATCTTTAATTAGTAATTATTCAGAATATATAAGTCTAAATAAAACAAAAGAAAACCCACAAAGATTAGTCTACCTAATTACCTTATTATCCAGTATTGAAGAAGAATTAATAATCCATTTAAAATCTAGAAGAATGAGACGCATACCACCTAATTATGATAAAATTAGATTTAGATATCCACCAAGATATTACAAATATGGTTTGAATGAATAAAATACAAAAATACAAAGAATTAAAACAAATTATTTCAGAAAAACGTAAAGAATTAAAAATAAGAATAGAAAGACTACATTATAATATATTTGTCAGAGTTAGTAAAAACTCAATAAATACACAAAAAGATGAAATATCAAAATTAGAATCACAAATAGACAGTTTAGAATATATATATCAACATTAATTATTCACAATAAAATGAAAAAAGAAGAATTTACAATAGATGAAAAAATATATAAAAATCACGAAGGATTAAAAATAAAAATAGTATTTTCTAATTTAGGAAGAAGATATAAGAAAATAGGTGAATATTTATATCTAATGTTAGAAAAAGAAGAATTAAAATTAGAAGATAAATTGACAGCAATGGTAAGAATAGAAAGAGAAAATGAAGAAATAGATAGGAAAAAAGAAATAGAAAAAATAAAACAACAAACTACAGAAGAAATACAAAAAATAGAAGAAACTAAAAATAGTAGGATTGCTGAATTAGAAAAAGAACTACAAATGTTA
>NW_025827910.1:0-1528 GCF_002878395.1 Capsicum annuum | reverse complement strand
CAGGTGAATAGAGCATTGTAAAATACCAGATTTTGGTCACTTGAAACCTATTCTATCCTTTCTCAACAAATCAGTAAATTGAAATATCTAAATACCCCTTTTTAGGTCAATTACTGCAATTTGCTAATCGGAGTCCAAGAATTCTTAGGAGACGATTACTGTTGATTCAAAGAAAATCAAAGAAACTGCAATGTCGATTAATCTTGAGGGAACTATTCTAAAATATAATAACAAAAATTAAGTTTGTCCCTGAACAAACAGAAAACAAAAGAAGTTCAAGCTAAAAAGAAGCAACCGAAATCCAAAGTCATAGCCAAACGGACTGAAGAGGGACGGGCATACATTTGATTGAAAGTATCATATTTAGAAATGAAGATAATGCTAAACCAAAAGAAAATAATGAACACAGTTATTATGCCAAAAGAATCATCATCCAGAGCAGAAAGGTGAACTTAAGAGACTATCCTAAAAATTGTCAAATCAAGACCAACAAGCACCTTATTTCAAACCATAATCACGATTCTCTACGCGATACCCTATGGATATCAAGGCCTCTACAGCAGCAAATCTAGCCTCATTCATGACAAACACATAATTACTTCTATGGATAAAAGGTGGATGAAGTAAAAACAGTGAAATTAAGAGGGACGAGCATGTTTACCTCCTTCGGAGCAGCAAGCGGTAAGACGAGCTATCAGGAGCATATCAACCACCATAAATCAGTCCTCAACTCAACAATGTCGATGAACTGCTCTTTCAGGGTAGCAAACGAGATAAACGAGCTAGCAGTGAAGTCGTTGCTACTGGAATCTCGCGACGTCCACCATCAACGGAGCATCCCTTTGGCCTTTACCTCTTAGAGATTTTGAAACCCCTTGGAGAGAAGAGTGAAGAGCCTCCCAAAACTTTTATGAAAGAACCCAAATTTTGACTCCCGATTTCTAAAGCTCTTCCCCGAAAAGCTAAAGAAGGAAAGAAAAAGGACCCCTAACTTAGAACCCTAGAATTTTCAACCTCCCTCCTCTTACCTCGAAAATTTTCTCATCTATTCATTTCTCCAAAGTTTCATAACCTAACAAACAGTGACCCTTCCAAAAAAGAATCCCCCCTTCTCAGCTCACTGTGAGCTCTTTATATATAAGCCCAACGGGGTAAACTATGGTTTTTTCCAAAGGAATTTGAAATTTGAACTCCAGATAACGTTATTCACCAACAACTCATATGGATCTTGGAACTTTTCTCGAATAAATCCAAATTGTTGACCAATCAGAATTGGGGAGAAAAGGATATTACCTTAAACCACTGGAAATCAGCCGTGTATGTACGAAATCGTACCAATAATCCCTAAATTTACGGAGATAGCTGTTAGGGGATGCCACCTAGCTTGTTTTCTAGAAGGACCGCATCCCTCTTCATACCAGAATGCGTGGGGGAAGCACGTAATGATGAAGAGAAGAAGATAACGGGTTGGGGCTGGTCGGGTCGATTTGGTTGGGGATTTTTGGATTCTTGGTCGCGATGTTGCTGG
>NW_025827909.1:0-6090 GCF_002878395.1 Capsicum annuum | reverse complement strand
CAGGTATGTGGGGTTTTTCAACAAGAACTCTCTTTCGTTCTTGTGCCCAAAAGTAATTTTCTTTACAAAGGCATGATTTTTATTTAATTTTTTACAAATTTGAAGCATGAACACATATATTATGATGATTATTATGAAATCTTGATGTTTGTGATTTTGAAAGATGAATTTACATGTGTGGAGATATAAGACATGAATCTTTAACGATATTTATCATGATTTTGATATTTGGGTTGTGAATCCCCATTGAAAATTGTGTTTTTCTGAGAAAGTGTGTGTTATAAGTACGTTGATGTTGAATATTTGAGATATTTTGAATAATTTGACCTTTTGGTCTTAATGGAGTTATTTTGAACTCGAGTGTGAAAGAAATCCATAACGTGGTTGATTTTGATAGATAAAAAGCATGATGGCTCTCGATGTATATTTATATATTACTGAAATTGTTTTGTTGTGGATTGTCTTTAAAATGATCTGAGCTAAGTCCGAGAGAAATCTTTAGCATCGAGTGGGAGTTATAAGGCAACCTTACTTCCCTAGAACTTCGTTCCCCCGTAGGAGTGAGCTTGAGGCTGATTTATATAGAGATCACTAGTTTATGTGGATTTGATATCGATAGTCCTACTTCGATGGCAAGGATAGGACGGCTCTCCCCAACGTGGGTTGTACGTTGGACTCCATGTAGCTCACATGGTTTATGTCGGTTATAAGATCTCCTAGTGTGTGTTTGTTTCCTTGTGTCTATGGTAAATGGTGAGGTGATTTGAAAGTGGAATTGTGAAAGTTATTCTTGCAAAAGATTTAAATGATATTTAATTATGAGAATTAATATTCTTGATAAACTGAAAGTGATTGACAAATTATATGATGACTCACATGTGTTATTGTACTAATTTCATCCTCTCATGATTATGATGATTTTCTTCGGGTTATGTGAGTCTTTAATACATCCTACATATTTCTTATAAATATTTATGATGATGATGTTTATACAACTTCATACACCCCCATATACTTGGTTCCTTTCCATGGTACTGACCCACATCTTCGGATGTGGGATGCATTTTCTCGGAATGTAGGTTCAGGTGCTCAGTTCTAGGTTCGACAGTGATTCTTCAAGCACACTGTTTTACATCCTCTGTTGTGGTGAGTCCTAATGTTCCGAGGATGTGATGTTTGATGTTGGTTTCATGGAATTGTTTACATTTGATAACTGAGTATGAGTCAGTTGGGGCATGTCTCAATTGCTCACTGGTTTTATTGATTTTCTTAGAGGCTTGTTAGACTAGTATAGATGTTGGGAGTTGACTAATAAGTCGTATTTTGTTATCTTTCTGAAATTTTTTTATTCTTGGATGATGATTAATCTATTGATATTTGAAGGTTATTTATGAAAACCCCGTTGATTTGTTTTGAACTAAATGAAATGGCTCAAAGGGTTAGCTTGGGGATACTCGTAGCCTCAAGACCGTGTGACTCTCCGGGACTCATTTTCTGGGGCGTTACACCACTACTCCATACTGAATTCATTACGTAAAGAGAACTAAGAGGTTTAGGTCATGAAATCTTGGGGCTATAGTACATTTCCCCCTAGGGACATTATGTCCCCCCAAGAATACTGACTTGGCCGAGATACTGAGCAAAACTGGGGTGATGCATAAGGCACCTACGACCTGAATCGTGATTGAATATCTAGGGCCTGAAACTAGGACATAATACATAAATTAAGCTGGATACACAACTACCTGGTTGGTCCATCTTAGAATAGTTACATTCATGAGACTTCATATAGTGCGACGAGATCGAAAAATGGAAAACCACACCACACGAATCTATCCATCTAATTGCTAAACTGAATTACTGATTTTGCAGACTAACTTATGATGAAAACTTATTTTTGACGGGAACCTTTCTTTGACACTCTTTTTCTAGAGTTCTAGTGGCTTTAGGGAGCAAAGAGTCTTGGTATTGTCTGAATAAGATATCACAACATGGATAGAATTCTGTGATATGAGGCGAGGCCTACGAATCATCATCTAAGATAGAGTGACTAAGACTTATGCACTGCAACTACAAATTTTTCAAGCTTAGACATATCCCTTGAATACTCTCTCAACTATACTCTCCACCTTAGAATGACACTTCACTTGGGACTACTAAAAAAATATTTGCATGGGCTCTGCGCACGAATGCATAAGCATACTAAGTTATCTGATTAACTGAATGACTAATAGCTGAATACTGGGTATGCAAGACTAAACTATACTTAATTTGAATAACTGGACTGAAACTGTAGAGTATTATGCATATGAGGAAGGGACTGACTGAGTAACATTAGATAACTGAGCATGAATTCATGGAAACTGTATTATATGAGAATACAAGACCAAGCATATAACATGGTTCTGAAATAGTCTATAAATTGAGGTATTGAAATACTAATAACTGAATAACTACTAACTGTAGACTATGGTTGAGTAAACCTGAAACTAAACTGAGTTTCTGATCTGATTACTGGAATGAGACTGACACTATAACTAAGACTACGATTTAGACGGTAACTAGGACTGAACACACTGTAAGGCATAAGTGTAAAATTTAAGAGCTGCATGACCTGAGTTTGGAACTCTCATGTTCACAGAACATGATTCGTACTACTGAGTGAACTGGAACTCTTTGAAGTAAGAACTGGAAACGCACACGATTCTATGAAAAGTACGTGAATATTAGCTTTGTTCATAGAGCTGAGGCGTAAAGTGTGCATAGGTATCGTGATGACTGAAGTACAAAACTTTGAACTGAGGTAAAGATGGGTTGGGAATCATTCCCACCCATTACTTTTCTACGCATACTAATATTACTACAGAAATCTAAAAGCCTAATTTTCTGAGATATAATAGCCAGACAGTTCCTGTATACCCGTCGAGCTATGATAGACTAACCCAATGGGGTGGAGGCTGAGAAAGGCTCTGCTAGAATTTCAGGACTGACTCCAAAATCAACTGCTATATATGGAATAACAAAGGACAAAGAATCTCCAGGATCTAGAAAAGTATAAACATGTAAGTAGAAAACTTGTAATGTACCAGTGACCACATCAGGAGAACTTTCTTGATCCTATCGGGAATGAAGAAAATAGAGTCTATTTGGGCATTGCCCACTGGCGGCATTGGAAGAGGCACCTTGCTGATTCGAGCAACCGGACTGAGCTGAAGGACGACTGTGCTGACTTCGTACACTAGCCTTAGGATAGTCTCGGACTCTGTGACCTGAATTGCCATATCCAAAACATACATCACTGCCTGCTCTACACATACCCTTATGATTCTTACCACATTCTTCGCAAAACGGAGTAGTACGAACACTGCTTGCACTACTCTAAGCTTTGCTGACTAGTGCCCATCATGACTGTCATTCTTGAACCTTGGTACTAGTGTACTAAATAAATATGGAAGTGGGTTTGAAAACTTCTGACTAAATCAAGAACGGTTACCACCCTCTGACCTTGGCTAGGCAAAACTAAAGCTATCTGTTCTGGCTCTCTTATTTTCTCTCTCCTTATTCTTAAGTTTTTATTCCTCAATATGTTAAGCATGAACCATAAGCCTAGATATGTCCATCTCCCTAATTAGCATCATAGTTCTGCACTCCTTATCCACTATACCGGATACCCCAGACATGAACTTGCTCATGCTGGATCTATTGTCTGCTACAACATGGGGAGCATACTTGGCTAACTGAGTAAACTTGAGAGAATACTCTTTCACACTCATACTTCCTTTCCTGATATTGATGAACTCTAACAACTTAGCTTCTTTAGCTCTAAAAGAAAGGATCTATCTAAGAAGTTCGTTGCAAACTCTTCCCATTTAATGGGCTCTGCATCTACACCTCTGTTTACCTTCCAGTTGTTAAATGGGCTTGTAGCTGATAAGAGGCTAACTCAACACTCTCACTAGAAGTTACTCCCATGATATCTGTGATTTTATGAACCTGATCGAGGAACTCCCGTAGATCCTATTCAAACTTAGAACATGAGAATAGGGGAGTATTCATTCGGGTGAAGTCCCAAATCCTGGCTGCAGCAGTATTGGCCACTGGATTAGACAGAACAATAGCTAGCCATTTATTTTGAGTTGTGACTAAATTAGCTAGAGTAGTGAATGCAACCCTGAATTTTGCATGAGAGACGTGCTCATCTAGGGGATCTGCTTGAACGGGTTAAGGTGCTGACTGGTTTCCAGTTCTTCTTTTGTTAGTCCTTTTAGGAGGCATGTTCTGTAAGCGAAAGGAAGAAGAGGATTAGACTGAGAGTTTTACTGGAGCTCATGCTCACTCACACGACATGAATACTGAAAGAATGGAAACTGTTCCTAAAATACGTCATAGCCTCCCGTCCTTGTGTGGTGCGCAACACACCCATACACAAGACTCTACTAAATGTGGCTTTCATACTTCCTTGGAACTTAGGCTATGATACCAAGTTTGTAATGCCTCAAGTCTATACATCGGACGCTACACAGTGCTCATAATTCCGAAGGACCACAAGCTAAACCATGACTAGTACCTTCTATAACAACTGGATAATAATACTGTAAATATGCAGAAATAGGCAGCAAACTGGACATAAGGTTCAATACTATAAATAATATTGGATATAGTATCACAATACCAAAACTGAACATCAATACTGAAAGTTGAACTCCTGTCTGAAAATACTCTAGTTTATAAAGCCTCTAAACTATCTGAAACTGTGGAGTTGATGGGACAAGTCCCCAAATAACTCTGACTACTGAAAATAATACTGAAATACTAAAAATAACAAGCATATCCTTAAACTATGAGAACTCACCACTACTTTGAAAGCTGAAGATCTGAACTGCTAAGGGTGCTCAGAAGCCCGTGCGTCTGAACCTGTAATATAAGACATTATAACACAAAAAGCATGTTTCAGTACTTTGAATATACTGGTATGCTTAGTGAGGTAGTATGAAATACATGGGTTTATATGCGCGAACAATAATAAATGAATAACATGACTATGACTAAATAAGAATACATGCATGAATACATATACTATAACTAAGATTGTGGTAATACTGAATACTGAATTTGAATACTGATCTACTAATGTTTGATTTTACTAATACTGTATTATTGATAACTGAATGACCGTATCTACCAGCCCTGATTTTGTGGAACTATACTGAGTTCCATACTGAACTGAGTGACTATATCTGATAGTCCTGAATCTGTAGAACTGAACTGAGTTCTCTTTTGAGACTGAGACTGAAACTGAGACTGTGGGAGGTAATCATCTAACAAACATGCCCCTCTCTGAACTGATTGGGGTCCAACTTGTAACCCCAGTTGGAAGGGTTTTAACACCATGCCACGGGTAAGGACAAGCTGTGAGTTAACCCTCTCTGACAAGAAGCTCTTCCGTCAATCCCTTGCTGGTAGGAAAACGTAAATGAGATGTATCGACCCTCATAGTATCTGACAGGAAGATATATCAACCTATGCTATCTATGTAGTTCTATAATACAGGGATTGCTACTAAGGGTCAAACCCTCTATTGACAGGAATGCCCCTATCCTTTTGTTCGCTCGATGCTAAATCCTACTCCCAACTGAACGAACACTGAACTGATTTCTAGTCTGTACTAGATTAGACTGAATGGTTACTGATATTTCTATTTGATTAAACTGAAATGAGTTCATTGAGTTCCATGGACTAACAGAATACTACTGAATTCTATTAATTTGACTGAGCACAGAGTGCTACTAAGGTTTACACTGAGTACTGTGACTGAATTACGAACACTTTTGAGAGTTCCTAGGTTTATATAATTGGCTGAGTTCTACTGATTGAGTTACTACTAAGATTACTTCATAACTGAAATTGGCTCTAAGTAAACAGCTAAATTGTCGGGTATGAAATACCCCAAGACTTGATAGAATGAAAATAAAGAATCACATGATCTTGCCTAGCATAAGCATGCACATCGAATTCATAATGTATCTATAGAGGCATCTTATGAAACTCTTGCATGGTATAACTTGCAAATAAGCTAGCATGACATGATTT
>NW_025827908.1:0-9708 GCF_002878395.1 Capsicum annuum | reverse complement strand
CAAGTCATCAATTCTAGGGTTTGGGTACTTATTATTGATTGTGACTTTGTTTAATTGATGGTAATAGATGCATATATTAAGATAACTGTCTTTCTTTCTCATGAAAAGGACTGGAGTTCCCCATGGGGAAACACTGGGACAAATGAACCCCTTATATAAAATATCTCTTAATTGTTTGTTCAACTCTTTGAGTTTTATTGGATCCATTATGTATGGAAGAATAGAGATAGGTTAGGTATCTAGAAGTAGGTCTATTTTGAAATCAATTTCACTTTCGGGAGGAACTCCAAGAAGCTGTACTCATGGAACAAATCTAGAAATTCTCTTACTACTAAAATTGACTCGATATTTGGAATCTCTGATCTATATTCTTTAACTCAAACAAAATAGTAGACACACCTCTTGAATATCATTTTTCTTGCTTTAAGGTACGAAACAAGATGACCTCTAAATGTTGAAGTACTACCCTTCCATTTAAGGACTTGTTCACTTAGAACCTGAAAATGAACAACTCTGCTTTTATAATCAACTGAAGCATAGTAGGAGTGGAGCTAATTCATGATGAGAATGACATCAAAATCAGTCATCTCTAATTCTACAAGATAATAAAGTGACTTTTAGGGATATTGTGACCGAACAGTTCCTGTATACCTGCCTTGCTATAACAGAGACACCTACTAGGGTAGACACTAAAACGGGTTCTGGTAAAGCCTTAAGAATTATGCCAAAATTAATAGCTACGTAAGGCGTTACAAAATAAAAATAAGCTCTGGGATGTAACAAAGTATAAGCAAATAAATGAGAGGAATGAAATGTACCAGTAACCATATCAGGAGAATTTTCCTAATACTGTCGGGATTGAAGTGCATACAATCTATTTGGTCACTGACTACTGCAAGCACTAGAAGTGGCACCATGCTGAGTTGGGTAATCGTATGGAACTGGGGGACGAATGGACTTACTCTACTAACCACTATGTTGGCTATCCCTTATTCTGTAGCCTGGATTTCCATACCCAAAGCATATATCATAGCCATCTCTACACATACTCAGATGGTTTCTACCATATTTTTGGCAAAGAGGATTTGTGTGACCATTGTTCACACTTTCCTGGGGCTTAGGGCCTGGCGCCCTATCTCGATTATAATATTAAGGATTTGGTACTTGCACACTAGAAGAATATGGAGTTGAGGATGATTACCATCCTTCGACCTCGGCTGAGCAAAATTAAAGCTACTTTTTTTTACCCTCTTATTATCCCTCTCTTTTTCCTTACACTTTTGTTCCTCAATCTATTAAGCATAGACTATCAACCTAAAAAATTCAATATACTTTATCAACATCACAATTCTACACTCCTTTACCTCTCTATAAGTGTGATGCCCCAAAAAAATTTTACGTTAAGATCTCAGATGAAAATGTGTTGAATTCTATTCTTTATTGTGACTAATAATTTTTGTGTGGAATTTCTTTATATGCGACCCGTCATCGCGTAGAGAATTAAATAATATTTCCAACGATATGTGGATCATCCAAAATGGATACTCAAGCGATGAGTTATGATCATTTCGATCTAACCGTGAATAGTAGTGAACAGTAAATGTGCAGAAAAAAATACTGCGGCCAGGAAAATTTTAGTGTCACTTTCAAATAATCATAACTCATTGTACATAATGATCTTGGTGAGTTACTATATATCAACAGAAAGCTCTGAAAGTTCTCTTTCCAACGAAATTGGTTTTATCCATTTGGCCATCGGAGAAAGAAGTTATGGTCGATCTACTTCAGCCTATCAAAACAGTCCACCAAAAGATAGATTTGACATTATTTGATTTTTAAGGGTATTTTGGTCATTCCCACTACAATCCATCTAGGTAAACCATGGATTTAAGTCCATTAAGAGCATTAAATAGTTCATTTTTCTCCAAAATTTCCTAAGGCTCAAAACCCAACCCTAATACTCCAAATTTCATCCTTCTATGTCTCTTTATTGAACTGTAGAAATTTAAAATTGATTTGGGATTCGAGTTGATCATATTAAGGGCTTCGAGAAGCACCCTTTATTTTCGTGATTAAAGTTTCAGAGTTAGAAGTTCATATTCATCTTCCATTTTTAGGTATGTAGGGCTTTGAACAAGATTATCCTTTCGATCTTGTGCCTGGTATTTTTACTGAATTACATTAACATGAGAATTTACATGTTTTACCATGAATTGGAAATATGGTTTTATATCTTATATTATTTTCCATGAGTTATGGGATTATGTCATCCGATATGTGTATGATGCTGAGATGGAATTGTGTCCAAAAAGTATTTGATTATGAGAGTATGATGATTTAATTTGTTAAGCCTTGATTTATACTATCATTCCACTATTTCCTTATTATGAATTTATAATTGATATTGAAATTCTATATCCCTACTATAGGTTGAATGAGTCTTGGTATATTTCAAATGGTTTTGATGTGTTAAATTTTTTAAAATATTATGTATTTAGTCCTCATATCCTTGTCCAAATATTGAGTCGGTTATGGTTCAATGCATTGATACCTTGTTGATGTTGAGGAAGATTAAAATGTTTTGAGCTAAAATATGTTGAGTTAGGAATTCACAAATTGATATGATTTGATAATTGAGAAAGATATTTGATTTGGTGTTTCTGATAGACCCTTGTGATGTTGTGGTGGATTTCCTAACACGTTCTGAGCTTTTCGAGGAGTAGTACTTAGCACCGAGAGAGAAATTTGGTATTTCCCCAAACTTATGTGCCACCGTAGGGTTGTTTGATGATGATATTATTGGTTAGAGAGCCCAATTGTTATTATTGTTGTTTTAAGGTCATACTCCTTGGCAAAGAGTATAACACTCCCGCTAATCGGGGTTTCAAATGTTGGTATTTCATATAGCTCACGTGGGGTTTTCTGTTACAGGAAACTTCCCTTTCCAAAAGAGTCATGTTTATTGAAATACGGAGTCACTCCGAGTTATGATGTGGTAAGTCAAGTTGCCTATGATGATCTATAATGATTTATGAGGTTTTTCACATACATTTCCTATCTAAGATGTTAAGAGTTGTATGATTCAATTTCACTCAAGCCAGGTGTGTCATTATGGTATGTATGTACGTTTTTACAAAATTTATGACATTATTTATATTTTGCATGTGCCCCCACTTACTCAGTACGTATCTTACGCTAACCTACATATTTCTCTATGGGCTACATTCTTACCTTGATGTAGGTTCAGGTACTCAGTCGTATCCGTGACAGAGATATCAGAGTACCGCATCTACGTTTCTTTAGTGGTGAGTCCTCATGGTTCGAGGACCAAGTTACTAGTTTTGGTGTTGTTGTTTTATGATCCCTTTGGTCTGTTGAGTTAGTTGGGGGTTTGTCCTGAGGGCTCATTGATTTTGCTGTACAAAGGCTATGTTAGACTAGTGTATTGTTGGGTTGGTTTGTGTATAGACATTCTATATATGTATAGTCTAACGATATTCCATGCAATGTGTGATGTGATATGATATGTACTTATATATATCCTTAGCGTAGCATGTATATTTTTGTGTTGGAACCCAAGGGTAGTGTTTTGGCTTAAAGGGTTAGCTTGAGGCTGCGTGTAGCCTTGGGCACCGTGTGATATCTCGAGATGATATTTTGGGGAGTTACAAACTATGTATCAGAGCCTAAGGTTGTGAAGAGTCCTAGGGAGTCTGACAAGCCACGTTATATAGAGTCTTGAGCATCGGTGTGTAGCGTGCCACACCTATGATCAAGAGGCTGTGGGGAGTTCTAGGAAAAGTCATTTCTTTCTTTCTACAAGAGTCTATCATGCTTACAACTATTTTTTTCTACGGTTAATTCATGCGTTCTTATGACAGAAAATGCCTTCATGTCGAGCTCGCAGAAATAACAACTAACCTCAACCCATTGATCCGTTACATAAGATGGTATCCATTGCCGAATTTGGGGCAGCTTTTCAGATGCTAGCCCAGGTAGTTACCACCAATATTCAGGCCAAAGCTCTACCTCCATAGGAAAATAATTCGGCAGCAGCACGAATTCATGACTTTATGCGGATGAATTTGCCAGAGTTTTATGGGTCGAGAACAGGTGAGGACCCACAAATATATATTGATGAAATGAATAAAATTACACAAATTATGCACGTGACCAAGGAAGAAAGTGTGGATTTGGCTTCTTATTAGTTGAAGGATGTTGCCTATGACTAGGTGCAGATGTGGAATAAGGGTAGAGAGGAAGATACTGCTTCGGTGACTGGGCAATTATTCTAAGATACTTTCTTAGATGGATTCTTTCTTTTTGAGTTATGAGAAGCTAAGATAGAAGAGTTTATGAATTTGAAACAAGGCTCCACATCGGTTAAGAAGAATTATCTTTAGTTTAATTAGCCATCAAAGTACACTCCCAATATGATGCCAGAGTCAACGACTAGTATGAGCAACTTTCTACTGGGGTGTCGAGTTATGTGGTGAAAGAATATAGATCTGCTATGATCAACAGGGAGATTGATCTTCCTAGTTTAATGATTCACGCCCAACAAATGGAGTCAGATAAGATAAAAGAAAAAGAAAGAGTAAGAGGGATTAAGAGAGTCAGATCAGAGCAACAGGGGTCTTGTCAAACTAGATTCACTGAAGGGAGTCACCCTTAGTTTCAGAGATGTCCATTTATACCTACGCCTTACTCACCTAGTGCTCCCGTATATCAGGGCATGCAGGAGCTCAGGAATAGGTCGGTACCTTCCAAGTCTCAGGACAGTGTAAGAAACTAGCCTCATCCTCCATTGTGTGCTAAAGACCAATTTGGGGAGTGTTATATGGGGCAGCAGGGCTGTTTTGGTTGTGGAAAGTTGGGCCACATACTTAGAGACTGCCCGTATACCAGACAGTGGAGTCGTGATACCCGTCCCCAGAGTCAGGCTACTAGTGCCCGCCTCCTACAGCCCATCCATTTCCTCCTCAGGGTGCTTTATTTAGTACTACTGGCGGTCAATGCCAGAATTATTTCTATGCTATACCACCTCGTCAGGAGTAGGAGGACTCTTTTGATGCTGTCACTGGTATGCTCCGTATTTTCTATTTTGATGTCTATGTGTTGATGGACTTCGGTTTGAGTTTTTCTTATGTGACACCTCTGGTTGCTATAAATTTTCAAATGGATCCTAAACTAATTTCTGAGACTATTTTGGTTTTTACGCCGGTAGGAGAGTGTGTCATTGCTTAGCGGGTGTATAAAAAAAATCCCATTACTGTCTTTCATCGGGTTATGTATGCTGATTTGATTAAGCTAGATATGGTTGACTTTGATAACATTTTGGGTATGGATTAGCTTCACTCATGCTATGCGTCTATTGATTTTCATGCCCGCGTGGTCAAGTTTCAGTTTTCTGATGAACCTATCCTTAAATGGTACGGGAGTTCTATGATTCCTAAGGGTCGTTTCATATCTTATCTCAAAGCTAGGAAGTTGATTTCCAAGGGGTGCATCCACTATTTGGTTCTGGTTAAAGACACTAAGTCTGAAACCCCGGCCATTCAGTCAATTAATGTTGTTAATGAGTTTCTTAATATCTCTCAACAAGATCTCTCTGGAGTACCTCTTGATAGAGAGATAGAGTTTGGGATTGACCTTCTTCTCGATACTCAGCCTATTTCCATTCCTTTGTATTGCATAGCTCCCGTGGAACTTAAAGAGTTAAAGGAGCAATTGAAAGATCTTTTAGACAAAAGCTTTATCAGACCTAGTGTGTCCCCATGTAGTGCACCTGTCCTATTTGTGCGTAAGAAAGATAGTTCTTTGCTGATGTGTATTGATTATCGACAGTTTAATAGGGTTACTATAAAGAATAAATATACGCTTCCTCGAATTGATTATTTATTTGATCAATTGGAAGGTGCGAGCTACTTTTCAAAGATATACCTCAGATTCGTTTATCACCAACTTAAGGTTAGGGAATATGATATCCCCAAGATAGCATTCCAAACCCGTTACGGTTATTTTGAATTTCTAGTGATGTCTTCCGGGTTAACTAATGCTCCAGCAGCTTTCATGGATCTTATGAATCATGTATTCTGGCCATATCTAGATTTATTTGTAATAGAGTTCCTTGATGATAGTCTTATTTACTCCTAAAGTGAGGGTGATCATGCGGATCATCTCTGAATCATGTTGGAAACTCATCGGTTGTATGCTAAGTTCAGTAAGTGTGAGTTCTGGCTGAACTCTATAGCCTTCTTGGGTTATGTTGTTTCTTCTAAAGGTATTAGAGTTGATCCTCAAAAGTTAGAGGCTATAAAGAGTTAGCCTACACCTATTTCTCTTTCTGATATCCGAAGTTTCTTGGGTCTAGCTAGTTATTATTGTATCTTTGTTGAAGGGTTTTCACCTATTGTGTCTCCTATGACCCGTTTGACCCAAAATAAAGTGTAGTTCCTGTGATCCTAATCTTGCGAGAATAGTTTTCAGGAGTTGAAGATTCAACTCACTTCAGCCCCTGTGTTGACTTTGCCTGACGGTGTTGATGGTTTTGTGGTGTATTACGATACTTCCAGAGTCAGTTTGGGTTGTGTATTAATGCAAAAGGGCAAGGTTATAGCTTATGCTTCCAAGCAGCTAAAGCCTCTTGAAAAGAATTATCTACCCATGACCTTGAATTAGTTGTGGTGGTTTTTGCTTTGAAAATCTGGAGACATTATTTGTATGATGTCCATGTCGACGTCTTCACGGACCATAAGAGCTTGCAGTATGTATTCACCCAAAAGGAGTTGAATCTTAGGAAGAGACAATGGTTAGAACTATTAAAAGATTATGATATGAGCGTGCTATATCATTCGGGCAAGGCCAATGTAGTAGCAGATGCCTTTAGTGCAAAGTCCATGGATAGCGCAGTACATGTGAAGATTGGTAAGAAGGAGTTGACCCATGAGGTACATCGGCTAGATTGGGGGTTAGGTTGTTTGGTGATGCTGAGGATAGTATAGGAGTGCAAAGCAGTTGCGAATCCTCTTTAGTTTTGGAATTGAAGGAGAAGCAAGACAGGGATCCTACCTTGATCAGGTTAAAAGAGTCGGTTAAAGACTAAAAGGTGGATGTTTTCTCCCAAGGAGGAGATGGCATTTTGAGACTTTGAGAAAGATTATGTGTTTCTAATGTTGATAACTTAAAGCAGAGGATTATAGCGGAAGCGCATGGTACGCGATATTTCATACATCCTGGTGCTACCAAGATGTACCATGATTTGTGGGAAATCTATTGGTGGAACGGTATGAAGAGGAACATAGCAGAATTTGTGGCGAAGTGTTCCATATGTCAACAGGTTAAAATAGAGCATCAAAGGCCAAGTGGAATAATGCAAGAGTTTAGCATTCCTACTTGGAAGTATGAAGAAGTGAATATGGACTTCATAGTTGGTTTGCCTCCTTCTCGTCGCCATCATGATTCAATTTGGGTTGTCGTAGATCGACTGACAAAATTAGCTCATTTCTTTCTTGTGCATTCATCATATACAGTTGAAGATTATGCTACAATATATATTTGGGAACTAGTCAGACTTCATGGAATTCCTTTGGCTATTATTTCTTACAAAGGTACTCAGTTTACCTTTTAGTGTTGGAAATCTTTCCAAAAGGGTCTTGGTACCCAAATTCGTTTAAGTTCTTCTTTTCATCCACAAATAGATGGTCAGGCCGAGCGGACCATTCAAACTTTAGAAGATATGTTGAGGGATTGTGTGCTTGATTTTAAAGGTAGTTGGGATGAGTACTTAGCATTAATCGAGTTTGCTTACAACAGTAGTTTTCATGCTACTATTGGAATGGCCCCGTTTAAATCTTTGCATGGGAGAAGGTGTGGATCACCTATTGGTTGGTTTGAAGATGGTGAGGCTTCTGCGACTGGACCGGATGCGGTATTCAAGGACATGTAGAAGTTTAAGTTAATTCGGGAAAGGTTGAAAACCGCCCAAATTCGTCAAAAATCATACACAGGTGTAAGGAGGAAAGACCTTGAATTTGATGTTGGTGATTTAGTGTACTTGAAAGTTTCACCCATGAAAAGGGTGAAGAGATTTGGGAAGAAAGGGAAACTAAGTCCCCGTTACATTGGTCCCTAGAAGATTGTGGATCGCATTGGGAAGGTAGAGTATAAGGTTGAATTGCCCGCGGAGTTATCTAACGTCCATCTAGTTTTCCATGTTTCTATGCTTGAGAAGTATATTGGTGATTTTGTTGTGATTGATCCTTCTAAAAGCTCGGGTATTCAAGATAGTCTTTCATATGAAGAGATTCTGATTGAGGTTTTTGACTTTCAAGTTTGTAGGCTAAGAAATAAGGAAGTTCCATTGGTTAAAGTGCTTTGGCGAAATCAATCTGTGGAGAGTGCTACCTGGGAAGCCGAAGCGGATATGCACGCCAAATATCCCCACCTCTTTCCTAAGAATCCTGAGCATGTCAAAGGTATCGTTCCCTTTTGATTGAATCCTTATTGCTATGTTTATCTTGGCTTGTGTGTTTTCTACGATATCAAAAAAAATCTAGAATGGAGTAGATGCTTTGGCAAGAAAATTTTTCTCTATATACTCATTTTCATAGTATTCTTGACCTACCTATCAATATTCTAGCATGAATGTTTCCATGGAGGAGATGGTGTGAGGCCCCGAAAATATTTTCTGTTAAGATCTCGAACGAAAATGTGTTGAATTCTATTCTTTATTGTGATTAATAATTTTTCTGTGTGGAAGGTATGCGACCCGTCATTGCGTAGAGCATCGAATAAGCTTTACAATGATATGTGAATCATCCAAAACGAACACTCGAGCGATGAGTTATGATCATTCCGATCTAACCGTGAATAGTGGTGAACAATAAATGTGCAGGAAAAAAATACTGAGGCCAAGCGAATTTTGGGGTCCACTTCAAACGACCATAACTCCTTGTACATAATGATCTGGGTGAGCTAATATATATCAACAGAAAGATCTGAAAGTCCTCTTTTCAATAAAATTGGTTTCATCCAATTTATCGGAGCAAAAATTTATGGTCAATCTACTTCAGCCTTTCAAAATAGTCCACCAAAGGACAAATTTGATATTATCTGATTTTTAAGGGTATTTTGGTCATTCCCACTCCAATCCATTTGGGTAAACCATGGATTTAAGTCCATTAAGAGCAGTCAATAGCTCATTTTTCTTCAAAATTTCCCAAGGCTCAAACCCCAACCCCACTACTCCAAATTTCATCCTTCTATGTCTCTTGATTGAGCTGTAGAAATTTTAAATTGATTTGGGATTCGAGTTGATCATGTTAAGGTCTTCAAGAAGTACCCTTTATTTTTGTGAATAAAGTTCTTGAGTTGGAAGTTCATATTCATCTTCCATTTTTAGATATGTGGGGCTTTGAACAAGATTATCCTTTTGATCTTGTGCCCGGTATTTTTGTTGAATTACATCGACATGAGATTTTACATATTTTACGATGAATTAGAAATATGATTTTATATCTTATATTATTTTCCATGAGCTATGGGATTATGTCATCTAATATGTATATGATGTTGAGATGGAATTATGTCCAAAAACTATTTGATTATGAGAGTATGATGATTTAATTTGTTAAGCCTTGATTTATACTATCATTCCACTATTTTCTTATTATGAATTTATAATTGATATTGGAAATTCTATATCCC
>NW_025827907.1:0-2181 GCF_002878395.1 Capsicum annuum | reverse complement strand
GGTTAATGAATTCCTGAGGGTCGTCATCATACTTAAACCCAAAAAAAGATGGAGGGTTCATTCCGGTGAAGTCCCAAATCCTAGATGCAGCTGAGTTGGCCATTGGATTCGTCGAAATAACTAGTGGCCATTCATTTTGGGTAGCCATAGACTGAGCAAGTGTGGTGAATGCGGCCCTAAACTCCGCATGAGAAACATGTTCGCCCAAAGGATCTTCAGGCTGAGGAGCGGGTTGGTTTGTTTTCTTTGGAGGCATATTCTGAAATAAGAGAAAAATGTATCAAACTGAGAGTTTACTTTGAGATTATGCTCATTAGCATGTCATGAATACTGAAGGAGAGGAAACTATTCCTTAAACATCTCATAGTCTCTTGCACATAAATGTGGCACGTAACACACCCATGCACAAGACTCTATTAGATAAGGCTTTCAGACTTCCTAGGACTCTATTGAAACATAGGCTCTGATACAAATTTTGTAATGCCCCAATTTTCTGAACCGGAATGCTACATAGTGTTTATGACCCCAAAGGACCACAAGCTAACCCATGACTGATATCTGTACCTGTACACTTCATAATATACGTGTAAAATATGGAAAACATTAACAATAGGCCATAAGGTTCAATGGGTCAAAAATACCCTAAACAACTGAAGTTCGAATAAAATCAGAAAGCCTCTAAATATTGTCAGAAATAAGGAGTTGAAGGAACATGTCTCCAACTAACTCTGTCTAACAAAACTGAACTGAAATAATGAATGAAATAAAATAATATCATCCTCAGAAGGATAAGGACTGACTACTACTCTACGTACTAGAATGCTACTGCTACTGCTGATCTAGAAATTGTGACTCAAAGCATATGGTGTAACATATAAGAAAGCACCATAGCAAAAATATGTCAGTACAACTAAAAGTACTGAGTATACGAGTGAGGTAGGCTAAATCCAAAAGGGTTTACATGCATGAACAATGCTAACTGACTGACTGATATGAATGTAAGAGCACAAATATGCATACATAGTTACTAAAATCATGAATACATGATATCTGGATCTGTGCACTAATACATGGTTTACTATTATCTAACATGACTGATGCTAAAATTTTTACAATATAGATGACTGCGTCTGATGGTCTTCAATCTGATGGAACTACTCGAGTTCTGTACGATAATTGAATTGATTGTTACTGACAGTCTAGGTATACTAAAATCTGGAGAACAATCTGAGTTCTTTTACTGAGACTGGGACTAAAACTATGGGAGGTAGTTGCTTAACCGACATGCCCTAAATGCACTATAATAGCTGAGCTGGGGTCCAATTTGTGCCCTAATTGGAAGGGTGTCAATACCGTGCCATCGGTACAGACTGCTGTGAATGACCCTTAGCTGGCAGGTACTTGAATGAGAATGATGGAAACTCTAAACTAATAGGTTAAGCCACCTCATCATCCCTAATTTGGCAAGTTAAGTTGTCTCAACCTACGCTGGCTACGCAGTTCAGGAACACAAGGATGACAACTAAGAATCACTCCCTAAACTGTTAGGTGAGTTCCCATCCTTGGGTTTACACTGTGCTGACTTTGACTCCAATCTGACGAGACTGAACATGATTTAACTGACGGTACATGGACTGAGTAACTGACTTCCATTGATTGATGGAATAGTACTACTATCTGAAAATTTATTGAGATCATGAGATTTCTGAGATTTCCTGTGTCACATGACTGACTGAGTTCTATAGATCATGGCTTGAATGAGATTACCATGATAATGTGACATGGCTCTAGGCACACAACTATATTCTTTGGGTACTAGTACCCCTAGGACTCAATGGAAGGAAACTAACTCACATAACTGATTTGATCATAAAAATGGAGTCCACAATTAACCATATCATAAGTAGGGGATTTAACACTAAGAATAGTTCTCAACATCTTACGTATGAAAGGGAAATTCATACAATATGTGTATACTTGCATAGCTTCAATATCATGCTCAATCCATATCACAACAATGACGCATATCAATTACGTGGAATTCATGTGAAATCATAAAGCATAGAGCATGGACTTGTCATTAAAGCACTATTAAATCATGGGACTTGTATTCTATCATTCTAGGTCTTTTATAAAACACTTTGCATGCATCCTTTTAGCTTAGGTGTGTTTTCATGAATT
>NW_025827906.1:0-3323 GCF_002878395.1 Capsicum annuum | reverse complement strand
AAGCAACCCAAAGGTCTCTTAGCCGATGCCTAGGTGGATTACACCCTCATTTTCGAGATTCTTTCACCAGTTTTTGAAACTAGGAGCTTGGGGTTCAATTTTTTGGGTATTTTATTCTATTTTTAGGCTTGATTGATTACAAATTCATTCATTATGTGTAAGCCTAGGTTGAAGGCTTGTTTATACTAGTTTTTAGCATTTGAGTAGGTTATGGATTAACTTACTCCGGACTAGGATAGGTAGCAGATATTGGTATAAAAATATGTTATGGGTAACCAATCATTAAACTTATGTTGTTACTGTATTGTGCCGGTATGCAGGTCTTTATTGTTGTTATTTGGTTATTTTAAGATATTATCAATTATGTGTGACCATGTGGGGTCTTATGTAATGATATTAGTGTGATATTTGAACAATTGGTTGTTATCCTATGTAGAATATTATCTAAATTGGTAATTGTGCAGTATGAAATATGGTATATCCTAGTTTATTGGTATGTGGATTGTATTGGACCATGAATAACTGGTTTATTAAGGGGATTTTTTGGGTCACACACTTGGTATATTGGTTGAAGTTAGAAATTCTCATTTTCTTTGTTGTGAGAATTGTATCCCCATATCATATAAATTCATGATACATTGGTACCATTGTGGAGATACTGAAACACTGGAAACACTTATTTATGTCATCATTATAGACCCTCTTTAAGGGATATGCCGGAGAGAAGTCATAGATATTGGTATTGGTTTCGGACTTATATGGGTGGATAAACCCCTCATGGATGCTAATTTGGAGCATAGCTCGGTAGATGTATACAGAGGTTGTTCGAAAACCTCATGTATCATTTTACATCATCATTTTAATCATCATCATCATCATCATATTAATTTTCATTTCATTTCATATGTATATTATGCTCAATCTGTGTCGTATTATTGTCTTTGATATGATGTCTATCTATGTGTACATCATAATATATCTATAGGTGCTATATCTTTGTACTTGTATTTGTGTGTGGTATATATGAATATGGTAGAACTATTAGTGGAGATGTTGTGGGCTACTGTTTGGGACATTTTCTAATTGCAAGTAACGTGACTCTAGTGCGTATTTTGTTTTCTACTTTCCTTAGTTTTCCTATGACATCTACTGAATACAAGTGGACCGTAAACACCCCTACTTTGCCCTTTCAGTGCAGATCAAGGTGCGAGTGCACCCCATGATAGTTGATTTAGGCAGTACTTGGAGTCTATTCAAGGTAGTAGTTGCTCAATTGACACTACCCAAACCAGTGCCTGGCCGTGATAGGTATTTCAAGTCCACTGCGGACCAAAGACCACCCCTTTTACCCTAGCCAACCAGAACACAATACAACTAGCAGTGGAAGAATTTTGAACATATAACAAGATAGCTAATAAAATAGTTTAGAAAGAAGTATAAGAACTTTAACATCCATAGCCATAGCCTCTAATAACCAAGAATATCCTAAGTCGGGACATGTCCCCGACCATAGCCAAAATGATTTCAAAAGGAATAGTGCAAAACATGAATGCACAAAACCATGAAATGAGGGTTCTCCAGAGTATGGAAGCTCACCACTTCAATCTGACTCACCATCGATCCAAAAATCACCTAATCACTATGCAGAAAAAACAGAAGTGTCTTTGTTCCCTACATTGCGTAAGGATACATCATTCGGAGATAGTTAGCAAGGTGCGTGCTAGTATGTAAATCAGGGAAGGAATAAAATATTACCATGATCAAGTCAGTCCAAAACCAGTCAAAAACCAATGCACATAGTCATATATATATATATATATAATATGTCAGGATAGGGAACAAGTCTTAGGATGAAAGTAAAACAATAGCCGGGACTGTGTAGCTCAAACCTTCATTCTGACCCATGAGATATATGGGTCTTGCTCTGCCCTGCTAGTTGGTCTAGCTCCATCTCTACTGGTTAGGCCCCAGTGTATATTAGCCATATGAACCTGTGATATCCAAAGAAGTACCAAGCCATAAAGGCTTCAACAATTTCAAAATGTGTACATGTATGTGAAGTGTGAACTATGCACATAGTCATAAAGACCAACCACCATGCCGCAAATGTGGTTTCAAGTATCGGTCGCTTAGGACCTCCTTCTTCACGGCTTAGCTACACAACCCTCTTTCATCCCAATTAAAATATTTACACATTCCCGTTTATTAAACCAAGGATCATTGATTAAGGCATATACCATTAGGATCGTCATATCAGTTACGCTTGCAAGCTTATAATTATGCCATATCAATTCCATCAAGTTAGAGAAATTCCATGGACCCTTATTATTATTAAATAAAGTTGACGGAATGCCATAACTCCCATTTTTCAGTAAATTAGGGGAATGGTACGACCCCCTTTGTTCATTAGATCAAGTTGGGGGAATGTCGCGACCCCTTTTGTTCATTAAATTGAGTTTAAAATAAAAATATGGCCAACATGGCCTTCAAAACCCTTTTTATCCATTTAACTATTTATGCAATGCAATAGCGTAGAGAAGTAACCCAAATAATATGATTAACTTTAATTCAGATCCAATTATGAAAGTGGGTTGAGGGAATACAATTTCCAAAACCAAATTCCAGATCAAAATCATCAAATTGGGGGAATACCTCGACCCCCATCCTATTCACCATACCCATGCACCCTAATGGGTTTTAAAATACATAAATAAAACATAAACACTAGCATTAAAACTATCATAATTCAAGCATCATTCCTTCCAAAACCCGCAACCCAAATCAAAATCCATATTCAAATCCGTATGAATAACCATTTAAACAGATGCTTTAATTAAAACTAGTTTAAGGGGAAGAGTAACATGCCTGAAAGCATCCCAATTATGAGAATAAATCACCACTTGGATTATCTAAATAATCAACCTTGAGAAACCATAGATTGTTCTT
Source organism: Capsicum annuum (assembly GCF_002878395.1). Classification (NCBI taxonomy): domain Eukaryota; kingdom Viridiplantae; phylum Streptophyta; class Magnoliopsida; order Solanales; family Solanaceae; genus Capsicum; species Capsicum annuum. The sequence goes on along the minus strand of NW_025827906.1, from coordinate 377 downwards.
GACTTTGGGATTTGAGAGAGTTTAGGAATGCGTTTTATTATGTTTTTTGATGATAATGAGGTCCCAAAAGAGTTTTAAGGTCGTGGGTCACAATTAGAGAGAGGTAAATGATAAAAGTGACCCTAATTATAACATAGGGAAAACTATCGTCAGTGACTATAAGCCCATGACGACTCATGATGTCAGGTTACATGTCGTCACCACGACTCGTAGTCTAGGAAGAGACATGGGGCCTCATCCTTGTTAACCTTATGAATAATACCCTACGACCCATATACGGAACTTATGACTTGTAGCGTTCTAGTCGTAACCACAACAAGGAGATTGGGCACCAACTCTTGTTTGGCTATGGAAACTATCCTATGACTCGTATACAG
>NW_025827905.1:0-6902 GCF_002878395.1 Capsicum annuum | reverse complement strand
AGAAAAGAAAAATTATGAAAAAAAAGAAGTAATTGTAGGAAAGATAGCACCCACACTGATTAAGTGTGATCAAGAAAAGAGACGAATGGAAAAAGGTTAATAAGTGAATCATTGGAGATAGTGTAGTGTCCAGCGGGCTTAGTCACTTTAAATATCATCAAGTATCATACCAGCCCTTAGCCTGCATTACAAGCTAAAGAGAAGACCTATAGTGATCTTAGCTAACCTATCTGAAACCTTGGTAATGAAAATAAGGGCAAGCCTATGGTACTTGGCATACATTTATGGGAACTTCATTCTAAGAGTGAGTGTCCTTTAATTGTCCCCATGGTTACATATATGATTGCAAATATGAGAAAAAGAGGATTTCTTTGTTTTGAATGCACACCAGATATGTTTCTAGCTGCTAACTTGTTTGGATAGTGTAATACTGGTCTATGAATGGTTGTTATAGCGAAATTAATGACGTATCTTGATTTTTGTGTGTTGCATTGTTGTTCTTAAGTAATATACACAGTTGTTCTTGAATTGACTAACCATGGAGATAGTGAAGATGTTTTGAGATAAAATGGATGATTGACTGCCGAATGTACTTTGTATCCTCTTGGCTGTGTTTGAGTTTCTGGAGGACAAATAATTGTTTTAAGTTGAGGGTGTTGATGGGTAAGCAGATTCTAACATATTTAAGGCTTTTAACTAAGAATAATTGCAAGGTCTTAAGCAACTTTTGTTATTTTTTATTGTTTTATCTTTGATTTTGCAGTAGAAGCCAAGATGCAAGTGAAACAACAAGGACAGTAGAAAAAGAGTTGAAATCTTAAGCAAATATAAGAGAAGTATTGAGCCATCATCCTTGTAATAAGCTATTAGATTCGTTGTCACCCTTAAACAGAGAATGAACCTCAGTTGAAAGTTGCAACGATATTTGGTGATAGGCCATCATAAGTGTGATAAGATGTAAGGTTTGTCATTAGCCTAAGCAGAACATGAGAGCTAAAATGAATAATTGATGATATCTATGATAAGTCATCAAAGAGCTAATAAGTCATCTGGTTTCATCGTCAACCTTAAGCTTGAAGTGCTAAAACTAAAGAATAATCTTACGACATTTGTGATAAGTCATCAGACTTTTGATAAGGTGTCACGAATGTCGTCATCTAATCTGTGAAATTTCTGAACTCTGTGATTTTGTTTCCATAATTAGGTTGAACTATTTAAAGCATAGTTTAGTGTTTTCTAAAAGAACTCCAAACCTATTTTAGACACATATATTATTACTTTTCTCTCTAGTTTCTTCTCTTGAAAAACAGGTAACTTTGCTATTGTGATCTAACCTGAGAATTACTAGTTACTATTCATCTTTTGGTAAGTTCATGCTTCAAATTATCAATACATCTAGTTATTTCGATTATTACATTATGAGTGGCTAAATCTATTTAACCCGAATTTTTGGGTCTGTGGGTTAAGTCTTGGTAAAATGCTAAGTGTTTAAGATTATAAAGGTAATAGGACTCCTTTATAATTGCAAGATTTTAATTATTATCTATTGGTTAGAAACGATAGAAAACATCTGCTTTTATTTTCTTGAGATAAGAAATGAAATATAGTAGGATGTGAATTATTGATAGGGACTTAGAAGCACTAAGCTTCCATTTTATAATTGACGTTGTAGCAAGGTTGTTTAACCTGAGGTGAAGTCTGGTTAGTAAATATAAATTCCCTAAGCCCAAGAGGATTAGGTAATTAAATGCTGAAGTAGGTCGAGAGACATTTATGCATAACTTTGATAAAGATAATCGGTTGTCCTACCTACTATGCAAATCTTGAATCACTATTAGCATCTGTCAAGTTCTAAAACCCATAGTGAACATAATTTTGGTTTTCCATAAACTCTTGATTACAAACACTTAAACTTAAGTGACGAACAATTATTGGCTAATCTCTAATACCCCCATTTCAGGAAACATCCAACTATCAGTTGATGAAATCACAAACAACTTAAATTCACACAATATTCCCTGTAGGATTTGACCCCAACCTAGTTGGTTTGTATATTGGAAAATATATCTTACATTCTCATTAGAGAGGTGTAGTTTGAGAGTTATCAAAAATGGCACCATTGCCAGGGAATACGATTGTAAATTGAAGTTTGTTTGAACTAATTGACTGTTAGTCAAGTTTCCTAGTTTTATGTTTATTTGTTATTTTTACCTAGCGCAGGGGATATGAACGAGCAGACTTATATAAATAAAGGATAAAAAAGTATCTTGATTGGAGGATATAGAAACGAGACTTTCAAAAAGGTTACTTGGTGCTTCTGTTCAATTCCAGACTCTAACTGTTCCCAGGTAAGCTTAAATGGAAGTGGTCAGGCCCGTTTATAGTTAGTCAAGTCCACTCATCTGTAGTAGTAGAAAATGGGCAATGAGTCAAACTTTATACTGGTCCAAAAGTCTCAATGAAAAGTATTGCTACTATGTCTCTCGATGAAGTCTAAAGTAATTGAGATAATTCAGTCGTGTTGCGACGTTAAATCAGGCGCTACATAGGAGGCAACCCATGATCCCCATGCTTGTTCTACTCAAGGTATACCCTAACCCTTAGTTCAATTTTTCTTTAATTTTAAGTTGAGTGTGTAGTGTAAATTATTGTTGTAAATTTTTGTAGCTGACTAGGAGAAATACAAGTAACTAAGGTAGTTAACTTTTTTTATGATTTTTGAGCACCTGTCCAATGGTCTGAAGGTTTAAATGTGTGATTTGCATCTAAGTGTGACCACTATGCATCATTGAATGACATTAGTTCTAGTGACACAACAATCATTGCTAAACAGCTGTTTGAACTGATTGAGTAGTAACTTATGATATACTTGTGTGCCATGTGCGTGTAAGATCTTACTTAGTCCCTTATGTATGTTGATTCCAAAACTTGCCCGTTTAGTCGTACCTAAGTTGAAGGATAGGGTTTGGAAAGGATCATGGACCATTTTGATATTAGCCCACTTTTAGCCTAAATGACCTTCCCTGCATATAGAATAACCCCTGATGCCTACTTTGAGACTGATTAGCCTATTTTATTTTATGAGATAATATCACAATAAACCTATTTTAGCCCTAGTCTTCCTTAGATACTGTGCACCTTGGCGTAGACAAATGGCCTAACTTGAGGATGGCTATCTTATGGGTGCATGATGTCAAATGAGTATGAAGATAGGTAGAACAAGAGAAAAGAATAAAAAGCTAGGTGCAGTACAAAAGAACATGAAAAGAAAAATTATGAAAATGAAGAAGTAATTGTAGGAAAGATAGCACCCATACTGAATAAGTGTGATCAAGAAAAGAGAAGAATAGAAAAAGGTTAATAAGTGAATCACAGGAGATAGTGTAGTGTCAATGAGTCTTAGTCACTTTAAATATCATCAAGTATCATACCAGCCCCTAGCCTGAATTCTAAGCCAAAGAAAATACCTATAGTGATCTTAGCTGACCTATCTTAAAACCTTGGTATTGAAAAAAAGGCAAGCCTATGATACTTGGCATACATTTATGGGAACTTCATTCTAAGAGTGAGTGCCCTTTGATTGTCCCCATGGTCACATATATGATTGCTAATATGAGAAAAAGGGGATTTCTTTGTTGAGAATGTTACACCAGATATGTTTCTTGTTGCTAACTTGTTTGGATAGTGTAATACTGGTCTATGCATTGTTGTTATAGCAGGATTAATGAAGTATCTTGATTCTTGTGTGTTGCATTGTTGTTCTTCAATAATATACTAAGTTGTTCTTGAATTGACTGACTTTGGAGATGGTGAAGATGTTTTAAGATAAAATGGGTGATGTACTGCCGAATGTACTTTGTATCCTCTTGGCTGTGTTTGAGTTGCTGGAGGACAAACAATTGTTTTAAGTTGAGGGTGTTGATGGGTAAGAATATTCTAACACATTTAAGGCTTTTAACTGAGAATAATGGGAAGGTCTTAAGCAACTTTTGTTATATTGGATTGTTTTATCTTTGATTTTATAATAGAAGCCAAGATGGAAGAGAAACAACAAGGACAGAAGAAAAAGAGTTGAAATCTGAAGAAAATAGAAGAGAAGTATGGCTGACGACATTCTTGATAATCCATCATCCTTGTGATGAGCTATTAGATTCGCTGTCACCCTTAAACAGAGAATGGACCTCAGCTGAAAGTTGAGACGACATTTTGTGATAAGCCGTCATTAGTGCGATAAGCTATCAGGTTTGTTGTTAGCATAAGGCAGAACATGAGAGCAAAAATAAATAATTACTGACATCTATGATAAGTCATCAAAGATCCAATAAGTCATCTGGTTTCATTGTCAACCTTAAGCAGGAAATGCTAAAAATAAGAAGGATCTTATGACATTTGTGATAAGTCATCAGACATTTTATAAGGTGTCACGAATGTCATCATCCAATCCGTGAAATTTTTGAATTCTGTGATTTTGTTTCCATAATTAGGTTGAACTATTTAAAGCATAGTTTAGGGTTCTCTAAAAGAACTCCAAACCTATTTTGGGACGCATATATTATTACTTTTCTCTCTAGTGTCTTTGCTTGAAAAATAGGTAACTTTGAAGAGATTTTAATCAATATCTTGGGATTGCTGTTGTGATCTAATCTGAGAATCACTAGTTACTATTCATCTTGTGGTAAGCTCATGTTTCAAATTATCAATACATCTAATTGTTTCGCTTAGTACATTATGAGTGGCTAAATCTCTTTAATCCAAATTATGCGGTCTATGGGTTAAGTCTTGGTAATATGCTAAGTGTTTAAAATTATAAAGGTAATAGCACTCCTTTATTATTCCATGATTTCAATTATTATATATTCGTTACAAATGATAAAAAGCATCTGCTTTGATTTGCTTGAGATAAGAAATCAAATATAGTTGGATGTAAATTATTGATGTGGACTTGGAAACACTAAACTTCCATTATATAATTGACGTTGTAGCAAGGTTGATTAACCTGAGGTGAAGTCTGGTTAGTAAATATAAATTCCCTATGTCCGAGAGGATTACGTAATTAAATTCTTAAGTAGGTTAAGAGACATTTATGCATAACTTTGATAAAGATATTCTATTATCCTACCTACTATGAGAATCTTGAATTACTATTAGCATCTGTCAAGTACTAAAACTCATAGTGAACAAAATTCTGATTTTCCATAAACTCTTAATTACAAACACTTAAACTAAAGTGACTAACAATTATTGGCTAATCTCTAATACGCCCATTTCAGGAAACATCCAACTATCAGTTGATTAAATCACAAAAAACTTAAGGTCACACCATATACCCTGTAGGATTTGACCCCAACCTAGTTGGGTTATATATTGGAAACTATCTCTCACATTCTCATTAGAGAGGTATAGTTTGAGCATTATCAAAAATGGCACCATTGCCGAGGAATAAGATTGTAAATTGAAGTTTGTGTGCACTAATTGACTATTAGTCAAGTTTCCTAGTTTTCCATTTATTTGTTGTTTTTGTTTATTGCAGGGGATATGAACGAATAGAATTATATAAAGAAAAGATAAAAAAAGTATCATGATTGGAGGATACGGAAATGAGACTACCAAAAAGCTTACATGGTGCTTCTGTTCAATTCGAGACTCAAACTGTTCCCAGGTAAGCTTAAATCCAAGTGGTCAGGCCCATTTATATTTAGCTAAGTTTACTCATCTGGAGTAGTAGAGCTTGAAAATGGAAATTGCAGCACCTTCAAGGTAAATGGGCAACGAGTCAAACTTTATATTGGTCCAAAAGACTCGATGAAACGTATTGCTACTATCTCTTTCGATAAAATCTAAAGTAATTGAGATAATATATTCGTGTTGCGACGTTAAATTAGGCGATACATAATAGGCAACCCATGATCCCCATGCTTGTTCTACTCAAGGTATACGCTAACCCATAGTTCAATTTTTCTTTGATTTTAAGTAAAGGGTGTAGGGTAAATTATTGTTGTAAATATTTGTAACTGTCTAGGAGAAATACAAGTAACGATGGTGCGATTTTTGAGCACCTCTCCAATGGTCTGAAGGTTTAAATGTGTGATTTTCATCGAAGTGTGACCACTGTGCATCGTTGAATGGCATTAGTTCTAGTGACACAGCAATCATTGCTAAACAGCTGCATGAACTGAATGAGTAGTAACATGTGATATCCTTGTGTGCCATATGCGTGTGAGATCTTACTTAGTCCCCTATGTATGTTAAATCCAAAACTTGCCCGTTTAGCCTTACCTAAGTTGAAGGATAGGGTTTGGAAAGGATCATAGGCCATTTTGATATTAGCCCACTTTTTGCCTAAATGACCTTCCCTACATATAGAATTTCCCCTGATGCCTACTTTGAGCCTGATTAGCCTATTTAATTTTATGACACCTGTCCCCTTCCCGTTAATATCACAATGAACCTATTTTTGCCTTGGTGTTCCTTGGATACTGTGCACCTTGGCGTAGGCAAATGTCCTAAGTTGATGATGGCTATCTTAGGGGTGCGTGATGTGAAATGAGTATGAAGATAGGTAGAACAAGAGAAAAGAATATAAAGCTAGGTGTAGTAGAATAGAACAAGAAAAGAATATTTATGAAAAAGAAGAAGTAATTGTAGGAAAGATAGCACCCATACTGAAAAAGTGTGATCAAGAAAAGAGAAGAATAGAAAAAGTTTAATAAGTAAATCACAGGAGATAGTATAGTGTCAAGGAGGTTTAGTAACTTTAAATAGAATCAAGTATTATACCAGCCCCTAGCCTGCATTACAAGTCAATGAGAGACCCATAGTGATCTTAGCTGACCTATCTAAAAACCATGGTAATGAAAATAAGGGCAAGCCTTTGGTACTTGGCATACATTTATGGGAACTTC
>NW_025827904.1:0-1280 GCF_002878395.1 Capsicum annuum | reverse complement strand
CCCAAATAAAACCCAAAATTCACAATTACCAGCCCAATAAAATAACCAGACCCACACCCTTATTCTCTTAAATAGAAAAACAACACCAATATCAACCTCACCAAACAACACGGTTTCAACTATAAAAACTCAACCTTATACCTGATCTCCAATGTACAAACAACCAAAAATAGAGTACAACTCCAGCAAACGAATGAACTCAACCCGAATCCAATCGAACCCGACCCTACCAGCTCGAAATCCACCTGAAATCAACCAGTTCGCAACCCTCCTCATGTGTCTCATACGAGAAAACCCTCGAAGCTTCCAGGATCCGACGAGTTGTCCCCCCTAACGGCTCAACCCCGTGATTCTCGAGATAATAGGTATGATTTCGTACACATTTGGAGGATTTTCATTGGTTTAGGGGTGTATTCCATTTGTTTCTCTTTTCTATTGGTCCATGATTTTCAATCCATTTTGGGAAGAATCCAAAAAATGGGGGCACCGTGTACGAAGGCCATCGAGAGAGGACCCTCATTCTTGTGACTATAAAAAGTTCATTCATTGAGTTGAAAAGGGGGGGGGGGGGGAAGAGCGAGAGATTCTAGGGTTCAGAAATAATTCGAGAAACTAGGCTAAGATTTTTTTTGGTTTTCAAAAGAAGGTGAAAAAGCTCATTTAGTAAGCTGAAAAGAGGTATTGTTCTTTATTCTTCCCTTTTGGGTTCGAAAGTTCTTATGTTCAAATTTTAAAGGAAAATTTCTTCTAAGAGAGAGGTATTTGAAAGGAGGAAAAAACTGAGGGAGGTGGAAGAAAAAATTTTGAGAATGAGCGATTCCTTTGGTGAAGTTTTCTGGTTTCCCTTCTTCTTCTTTTGAAACTTGCTCGTTTAAATGGAAGACCTAAAGGTTCGTTGACTGGTCATGACTTCCGAATTGACAGCGATGCTATTCTCTGGTGGTGATCGAGATTTCATCAAGAGCTCGAGTCCCGTTTTGCTACCCTGAAGCAGGTAACACATCGTTCCATTTAGTTCTATTTAATTTCTACCTGATCTCGCCATTACGTAAATATAACAATGTTTGCGATAATTTTCTGGGCTAGAAATTGCTTGCTATAGGAAGCCTTATGGGCCATAGGACCTTGTATGAAATAATTTGTAGTGGTTTCATCTGTTTTATTTGATTGCCGTTCGTGATTCATGTTCGAACGAGATGATTAGTGTATGATGAAAACTGTCTTATGAAATTGCTTGTTCTAATCAACTCTATTAGGTACTGTGTAAAACAGTTGTGTAT
>NW_025827903.1:0-10064 GCF_002878395.1 Capsicum annuum | reverse complement strand
CCTATCTATAATAATCCATATCGAATCATGCTGACGATGTGAATAGGGTAAGCCTATCATAAAGTCTATGTTAACCTCTTCCCACTTCCAAGTAGGAAAGCTGAACTCCTGCATTGTGCCACTAGGCTTCCGGTGCTCCACCTTAACATGCCAATAATTAGGAAACTTAGCTATGAACTCTGTAATATCGCTCTTCATACCACTCCACCAATAGATTTATTATAAATCGCGGTACATCTTAGTGGCTCCTGGGTGAATAGAATAATGCGCAGCGTGCACTTCTGCAAGGATTTTTTGCCTTAACCGATCAACACACGATACATACAGCCTGCCCCAACATCGCAGCACACCATCTCCCCCTGTAAAGAAAGCCTCTAATTTCTGATCTCTGATTGACTCTTTCAACTTAACTAGGCTAGGATCCCTATCTTTCTTTTCCTTCACTCCGAAAATCAAAGAAGATTTGAACTACTCTGAACCCATACACTACCCTTAGCTGAATCCACTAACTGCACACCTAATCTAGCAAGCTGATGAACCTCCTTGACTAACTTCTTCTTATCATACCCTACATAAATAATACTATCCATAGACAATCTACTAAGGGCATTTTTCACTATATTGGCCTTGCCCGGATGATACAAAGCATTCTTATTATAATCTTTCAACAACTCCAACCATCTTCTCTGGAGAAAAATCAAATCTTTCTGTGAAAACATATACTGCAAGCTTTTGTGGTCCGTAAACACATCAACATGCACCCCATAAAGATAATGCCTCCAACTTTTAACGACAAACACAACAGCTGCTAACTCAAGATCATAGGTAGGGTAATTCTTTTCAAGGAGTTTAAGATTTCTAGAGATGTAGGCTATGACCTTATCTTTTTGCATCAAAACACAATCCAAACCAACTCTAGAAGCATTACAGTAAACAATAAATCCATCTGAACAATCTGGCAAGGTCAACACTGGGGCTGAGGTGAGTCGAGTCTTCAACTCCTGGAAACTCTTTTCACAAGAATCTGACCACCGAAGCTTGACTTTCTTTCGAGTCAATTTAGATATATGGGACGCAATATATGAAAACCTTTCAATAAATCATTTATAATAGCCAGCCAAACTCAAGAAATTCCTGATATCTGATGGAGAAATTGGTTTGGGCCAGTTTCTCATTACTTCGGTCTTTTGAGGATCAACTCTAATGTCGTCACCAGAAATAATATGGCCAAGGAAAGCTACTTGTCTTAGCCAAAACTCACACTTACTGAATTTAGAAAATAACTGATGGGCTCTAAGAGTCTGCAGTACAATTCTGAGATGGTCTACATGGTCATATTCACTATGGAAATAGATAAGAATATCATCAATGAATACTATGACAAACATGTCCAAGTACTGTTTGAACACTTTGTTCATCAAGTCCATTAAAGATTCTTGGAAATTTCTTAGTCCAAATGACATGAATAGAAATTAAAAGTGACCATACCGAGTCCTACAAGTTGTTTTTGAAATGTCACATTCTCTGACTCTGGGCTGGTGATAGCTGGATCTGGGATCTATCTTAGAGAAATAACTGGCACCCTGAAGTTGGTCGAACAAGTCATCAATTCTGGAAAGTGGATACTTATTCTTAATTGTGACTTTATTAAACTAACGATAATCGATGCACATTCAAAGGGAACCAATTTTCACATGTACTAAAAAGACAAGAATGCCTCATGGGGAAGCACTAGGACTGATAAATCCCATATCTAAGAGATTTTTCAACTATTTTTTCAACTCCCTAAGCTCAGCTGGAGCTATTTTATAAGGCAGAATAGAGATAGACTGGGTATCTGGAAGAAGGTCTATACCGAAGTTGTAACACCTCGATTTGCTGAACCAGAATGCTACACGGTGCTCATGACCCCGAGGAACCATAAGCTAACCCATGACTGATATCTGTACCTGTATACTACAAATCATAATATAATAATGTAGAATACAGGGAACTGTAAGGCCATAAGTTTTAACTGAATACAATAATGTGGGTGAAAATATCAAAAATAACTAGATCTAGACGTAAATCTGAAAGAAAATTCGAAAGTAGATCTGAAAGCCTCTAAACTATCTGAATAAGAAGTTGAAGGAATATGTCTCCAAATAACTCCGTAAAACTGAACTGAAGAAATAAATGAATCAAATCATATTGTCCTCGAATCAATGAGGACTCACTGTGTCTCTATGACTGGAATGCTACCGCTACTGCTGGGCTGGAGCTCGTGTCTCGAAACCTATGGTGTAACATGAAAAGAAAGCACCATAGCACAAATACGTCAGTACAACTGGAGTACTGAGTATACAAGGAAGGTAGGCTGAACATAAAGGGTTTCATGCATGAGCAACACTGACTGACTAATATGAACATGGGAGTACAAACACATATATATAGAAACTGGGACCATGAATACGTGATAGCATGACCTGTAAGCTAATACATGGTTTACCGATGACTGTCATGACTGATACTGAAACTGATAACATGGACGACTGTATTTAACAACCCTGTATATACTGAAATCTAAAAAACGCCCTGAGTGCTTTCACTGAGACTGATACTGAAACTGATAACATGGATGACTATATCTGACAGTCCTGTATATACTGAAATCTGAAGAACGCCTTAAGTTTTTTTACTGAGACTATTATTAAAATTGTGGGAAGTAGTGTTTAACTGACATGCCCCTTGTATGCCGTTATAGCTAAGCTAGGGTCCAATCTCTGCCCTGACTGGAGGGGTGTCAATACCGTGCCACTGGTAAGGACAGCTGTGAGACCCTATAGTGGTAGGTACTCAAATGAGAATGGTGGAAACCCTAAACTGATGGGTTAAGCCACCTCATCAACCCTAAGCTGGCGGGTTAAGATATCTCAACCTAGCAGGCTACGTAGTTCTAGAACACAAGGATTGCTACTAAGAATCATACCCTGAACTGGCGGGTGAGTTGCCATCCTTGGGTTCACTCGGTGATAACCTCTACTCTCATCTAGAGGGATTGGGCATGAATAACTGACTGTGTATGACTTGATCTTACTGAATTCCATTGACTGGCGGAATGTTACTAACATCTGACAACTGACTAAGATAATGAGGTTTTCCTGAGTCACATGACTGACTGAAGTCTATGGAATCATAGCTTGAGTTAGGATATCGTGAAACATGACATGGATCTAGGCACACAGTTATAGTTTTCGGGTACAAGTATCCCCAGGACTCGATGGAAGGAAACTGACGCACATGACTGACTTGATCATAAGAGTAGAGTCCATAATTTATAATATCATAAGTAGGGATCTCATACTATGCATGGTTATCAACAATGTATTGCATGGAAAGGATTTCATATCACATGGAAGTACTTGCACAATCTTAATATCATGTTCGTTGCATAATCATATTGGCAATACATACTAATAACATGGAAATTCATGTGGATTGCATGGTTATCATACATCTTGTTCATAGTAGGATTTGCAAGTAAATATAGCATAATCTCATAAGAATAGGTCATGAGTATTCCAACAATATTTACAAGGAACATTAACAACATAGAAGTCATTGAAACGTAAGGGCATATCATGAATCCTTCACTTAGTCACAATTTAACTATATTGCATGATTTCTAGTTTCTTAGGCATTTTATCAAACACCTTACATGCACATCTTAAGCATAGGTGAAATCATCAAATTATACATCATGAATAACCAAACTTACATGTTTCCAACTCATATGATATCATGAATTCATAAAAATATATAAAGATTCCTTCTTGGGAATCACCAAATACCAACAACATGATCATCAACACCCAACAATATAGAAATCATACTTTATAATGAAAAAGAGGAAAACAAACAAGCATCAACATGGGTATAATCATATCACCACAATCAACCAAGGTTTTGTATTTTAAAGATTGATTCTTGAACTCCACGGATGAGAGGAATCCATGGATGAACACTACGCATACCTTAGAAGGAAGATTCTTGATGATTGACGGAGGAATTTCCTTGAAATCGGATCTTAAAGCTTAATTATGCAACCCTATTTGTTTTTCTCCTTTAGTGCTCTTGGATGATGAAATTTGAGATGAAAATAGGTTTGCAGTATGTTTAGAAGCTATATATTTCGTAGGGTTAAGTTTAGGGATGTGTTAGGAGTATTTAAAGACTTAATTACCTTTAAAATAACTTAAGATGGAGTGTTTTTGACACCTGGAATTTACTTAGGTGGCACCCAAGTGATCGCCTATGCTTGGGTTGGGCGGCGCCTAACCAATCGTCTATGCTTGTGTTAGGCGGCGCCTCACCAATCGCCTATGCTTACTGTCTCTCACGAAAATAGGCATAACTTTTCGCTCGGGTATTGGATTGAGGAGAATTTGGTATCGTTGGAAAGCTAATTCATTTCTCTAAAATTTGGTGGGTCTAAATCAGCCAAAATACCACATTAGCATCGAGTTATACTCATTGAAAGATGACCCTTGCAAAATCGAACACTGAAACTTGATGGATTCAAAAAATCTTAGCTTGTATTACCTTGAGTGACTCATATGAACATGATTAATGCATCATAAGGTATAATGCCACTAGTATATTCATCGTAAGTCATGTACTCAAGTATGACTCACAGGATAGGAGATTTCATACGTAGGAATAATTATTCACTTCCTAGTTTAGAAACATACGGGGTATTACAATATCTCTCCCTTGAGAACATTCATCCTCGAATGAGAATTTACTGAGAAGGGATACAAGACAATAGAACCTGAACTGAACATGAAGAACTGAAACATGATCTCATGACTGACATGCTAAACATACTGAACTCGTGCATATCTGATGCACGGAGAATTGATACATGAATGCATGACTGAGTATGAAACGGTTAATAGGTACCAAGTTTATACTGGAAACATGAACATGAAACTTAATAAGCTTAAAGAGAACTGTTACCTTGAGCTTGATCTGAATTGGCGGGGAAGAGGTGAGGATACTTGGTATGCATATCTACTTCTGGTTCCAAGTAGCTCCCTTATGAGACTGATTTCGCCAAAGAACCTTGACAAGATGAACTTTCTTGTTCCTCAATCTACGAGTCTTATAATCTAAGATTTCAACTGGAATCTCTTTATAAGAGAGGCTGTTCTGAAAGTCAATGCTCTGAATAGGGACAACAACTGCTGGGTCACCTATGCACTTCTTTAGCAAAGAGACATGGAAGACTGGATGGACTGAGGCTAGATCTAAAGGCAACTCACGCTCATAAGCTACCTTGACAAAGTGACAAAGAATTTTGAAGGGACTGACATACCAGGGACTAAGTTTCCCTTTCTTGCCGAACCTTTTCACTCCCTTCATGGGAGATATCTTAAGATAGACATAGTCATTGACCTCAAGCTCGAGATCCTTTCTACGAACATCTGCATAGGACTTCTGTTGGCTCTGAGCAGCCCGAAGTCTCTCTTTGATCAACTAAATTTCTCTAAGGTGTCGAACACTTAGTCAGGACCTATGATTGAGGCCTCACTAACTTTGAACAAACCAATCGGAGATATACATCTCCTACCATAGAGAGCTTCGAATGGAGCCATCTGAATACTAGAATGATAGCTATTATTGTATGCAAACTCAATCAAAGGTAAGTGGTCATCCCAACTTTCCTTGAAGTCAATTGCACACGCCCTTAGCATATATTAAAGAGTCTGAATGGTCCTCTCTGCTTGACCATCTATCTGAGGATGAAATACTATGCTGAGATAGACTTGGGTATCGAGACCCTTTTGGAATGCTTTCCAAAAGTGAGAAGTAAACTGGGTACCTCTGTCTGAGATGATAGATAGTAGAACACCGTGTAATCTAATTAACTCCCTGATATAGAGTTTGGCATAATCCTTGGCAAAATAAGAAGTACGAACAGGAAGGAAATAAGCTGACTTGGTCATTCTATCTATAATGACCCAAACTAAATCATGCTGATGACGAGTTCTAGGCAAACTCGTCACGAAGTCCATGTTAACTTCTTCCCACTTCCAAGTAGGAATGGTGAACTCTTGCATGGAACCACTAGGTTTCTGATGCTCTATCTTAACCTACTGACATGTTGAGAACTTAGCCACAAACTCTGCAACATCTCTCTTTATCCCACTCCACCAACAAATCTCCCGCATGTTGCGGTACAACGTAGTGGCCCCTGGATGAATAGAGTATAGCGCACTATGCACTTCTGCAAGAATTCGCTGCCTCAATTCATCTACACCTAGAACACATAGACGACCCTGACAACGAAGAACACAATCTCCCCCTTGGGAGAAAATCTCAACTTTCTGATTCTGAACTGACTCTTTGAGCTTGACAAGGCTAGGATCCCTGTCATGTTTCTCTTTCACCTCAGAAACTAGAGATGACTCTGAACTACTATAACGCATACACCACCCTTTGAAGAATCGACTAAGCGAACGCCTAGTCTGGCAAGCTGATGGATCTTCTGAGCCATCTTTTTCTTACTATCCTCAACGTGAGAAATACTACCCATAGAGAGTTGACTGAGAGCGTCGTTCACAATATTGGCCTTGCCCGGATGATAAAGAACACTTATCTCATAATCCTTCAAGAGCGCTAACCACTTTCTCTGGTGAAGATTGAGATCTTTCTGGGAAAAGACATACTAGAGGCTTTTATGGTCTGTGAAGAATCTACATGAACTCCATAGAGATAATGTCTCCAAATATTCAAGGCAAAAACTATCACTGCTAACTCAAGATCATGAGTAGGATAATTTTTCTCATATGGCTTTAACTGTCTGGAGGCTTAGGCTATGAACTTACCATACTGCATGAGGACACAACCTAAACCAACTCTGGATGCATCAAAATAGACTATAAATCTGTCTGAACCATCTGGAATAGCTAGAACTAGAGCAGAGGCGAGTCGCGTCTTCAACTCTTGAAAACTCTTCTCGCATGAATCTGACCACTGGAACTTAATCTTCTTCTAAGTCAATCTAGACATGGGAGATGCAATAGAAGAAAATCCCTCAACAAACCATCTGTAATAGCCAGCCAAACCCAAGAAACTCCTAATATCTAATGAAGACATGAGTCTGGTCCAGTTTCTTACTGCCTCGGTTTTCTAAGGATCTACTCTAATACCATTAACGGAAACAATATGGCCAAGGAATGCTACTGATCTTAGCCAAAATTCACACTTACTGAACTTAGGGAATAACTGGTGATCCCTGAGAGTCTAAAGAACAATCCTGAGATGGTCTGCATGATCACGCTTACTGCAAGAATAGATCAGACTATCATCTATAAAGACTATGACAAACATGTCCAAGTACTGCTTGAACACACGGTTCATCAAATCCATAAAAACTGCTGGGGCATTGGTATGACCAAATGACATGACTAAAAATTTAAAGTGACCATTTCGAGTACAGAAAGCTGTCTTCTGAATGTCATATTCTCTAACTTTGAGCTGATGATAGCCTGATCTGAGGTCTATCTTGGAGAAGTAACTGGCACCCTAAAGTTGGTCGAATAGATCATCAATCCTTGGAAAAATATATCTGTTCTTGACCGTGACCTTGTTGAGTTGATGAAAATCAATACACATCCTGAGAGAACTATCTTTCTTGCGCATGAATAATATTGGCGCACCCCATGGGGAAATGGTGGGTCTGATGAATCCCTTATCTAAGAGATCCTTCAACTGATCTTTCAGTTCCTTGAGTTCTGTTGGTGCCATTCTGTATGGCAGAATAGAAATAGGTTGAGTATTCGGAAGAAGGTCTATGCTGAAGTGTATTTCCCTTTTGGGAGGAATGCCTGGAAGCCTTCGGGAAAGACATCTGAGTATTCATTAATAATAGGGACTGTTTCGAGGCTGGGATATTAAGAACTAGAATCTTTAACATGTACGAGATGATACATACATCCCTTAGAAATCATTTTCCTTGCTCGAAGGTAGGAAACAAGTTGACCCCTGAACGCTGAAATGCTACCCTTTCACTCTAGGATGGGCTCATTTGGGAACTGAAATTGAACTATCCTATTTCTACAGTCGACTGTGGCATAGCAGGAATGAATCCAATCCATGCTGAGAATGACATCAAAATTAGTCATCTCTAACTCTACTAAATCTTCTGACGTGGATTTTTGAGATATCATAACCGGGCAGTTCCTGTATACCCATCGAGCTATGATGGTTTTACCCACTGGGGTAGATACTGAGAAGGGCTTTGCTAGGACTTCGGGACTGATTCTGAAATCGCTTGCTATGTATGGAGTAACAAAAGACAAAGATGCACCTGGGTATAGCAAAGCATAAACATGAACATGAAAAATCTGTAACATACCAGTAACGACATCAGGAGAATTTTCCTGATCCCGTCGGGACTAAAGAGCATAGAGTCTGCTTGGTCGTTGCCCACTGGTGGCACTGGAAATGGCACCCTGCTGATTCGGGTGACTGGACTAAGCTGTAGAATGATTTTGCTGACCCTGAAGACTTGACTGCAGACACTCCCTAATCTTGTGGCCTGGCTTTCCACAACCAAAATAGACATCACTACCGGCTCTACAAATACCCTTGTGGTTCTTACCATAAGTCTGACAAAAGGGATTCGTTCGGGTACTTCTAACACTGCCCTGAGATTTAAAACCTGGTGCTTTGTTTCTATTGCCGTCTCTGAACTTCGGCTCTGGAGCGCTATCAGAGGAAGGAGCTGGAATGGTTGACTTGGAGTGAAACTGTAAACGATTTCCTTCATTTGACTTGGGGTGAGCAAAGTTGAAATTACCTGACCTTGCTCTCTTGTTCTGCCTCTCCCTAGTCTTAAACTTCTGCTCTTTTACTTGCTGAGCATAGGTCATGAGTCTTGCTAAGGTCATATCACCGATCAACATCGCAGACCTACACTCATTTACCATGTTATCGTTGACCCCTGACACGAACTTGCTCATCTTAGCTCTTTATCTGCAACCACATGAGGAGCATACCTGGCTAGCTAATTAAATCTGAAAGAATACTCCCTAACCGTTATATTCCCCTGCCTGAGGTTGATGAACTCAAGAACTTTGGCTTTCTTCAGCTTTTGGGGAAAAAATCTGTTTAAGTAGGCCGTGATAAATTCCTTCCACTCGATAGGGTCTGTATTATCTAACTTTTTAAAATTCCACTGTTTGTACCAATCATGAGCAATATCCTATAACTGGTAGGCGGCTAACTCAGCACTCTCAATAGA
Source organism: Capsicum annuum (assembly GCF_002878395.1). Classification (NCBI taxonomy): domain Eukaryota; kingdom Viridiplantae; phylum Streptophyta; class Magnoliopsida; order Solanales; family Solanaceae; genus Capsicum; species Capsicum annuum. Next base: position 775 of record NW_025827903.1, on the reverse strand, counting down.
AGTAGCACCCATGATGTCAATGACCTTCTGGACTTGGTCAATGAACTCCTGAGGGTCCTCATCAGACTTAGACCGATGGAAAGATGGAGGGTTCATTCAGGTGAAGTACCGAACCCTAGCTGCTTTGGGAGTGGCCACTGGATTGGACGGAATGAGTGGTGGCCATTTATTCTGTGTAGCCATGGACTAAGAAAGTGTGGTAAATGCGGATTAAAACTCCGCATGGGAAACATGTTCGCCCAAAGGATCTTCGGGCTGAGGAGCTGGCTGGTTTTTTCTCTTAAGGGCCATGGTCTGAAATAAGAGAAGAATGGATTAAACTTAGAGTTTAACTTGTGATTATGCTCACTAGCATGACATGAATAATGAAGAAAGAGGACTGTTCCTAAAACATCTTATAGCCTCCCGCACATAAATGTGGCGCGCAACACACCTATGTACAAGACTCTACTAGATGCGGCTTTCAGACGTCCTAGGACTCTATTGAACCTTAGGCTTTGATACTATGTTTGTAACACCCCGATTTACTAAACCGAAATGCTACACGATGCTCATGACCCCGAGGGATCACAAGCTAACCCATGACTGATATCAGTACCAGTATACTGCAAATCATAATATAATAATGTTGAATACATGGAACTGTAAGGCTATAAGGTTTAACTGAATACAATCATGTGGGCGAAAATACCCAAAACAACTAAATCTGGACGTAAATCTGAAAGTAAATCCGAAAGTAGATCTGAAAGCCTCTAATCTATCTGAATAAGGAGTT
>NW_025827902.1:0-1034 GCF_002878395.1 Capsicum annuum | reverse complement strand
AGTGTTCACATCTTACTTTTGGAAGACTTTTCAGGATGAGTTGGGTACTCAAGTTGCTATTAGCACAATATTTCAACCCCAGAATGACAGCCAATCAGAGTGGACTATCCAGGTTTTGGAGGGTATGCGCCACACATGTGTGATGGATTTTGGTGGCTAGTGGGAGCAACATTTGGCTTTAGAAAAGTTTGCAAATAATAATAGCTACCATTTCAGTAATGATATGGCTCCTTTTGAGGTTTTGTATGGTAGGCATTATTGCTCCCCAGTGGGTTAGTTTGATGTTTCATAGGTGAAACCTCGAGGTAATGACTTGCTTCATGAGTCTTTGGATAGAGTTTGGGTTATTTAGGATAGACGTAGAATGGCTCAGAGTACGCAGAAGTGTTATGATGCTCATAGACTTCGATCTTGAGATTTGGTGTTGGTGATTATATTTTTCTTTGAGTTTCACCCATGAAGGGTGTGATGAGGTTTGGGAAGAGGGGAAAGCTTAGACCTAGGTATATTGGTCCATTTGAGATTCTTCATACTATTAGTAATATGGCTAATGAGTTGGCTTTGCCCCATGATCTATCAAATGTTCATCCAATTTTTCATGTTTCTATGCTTCATCTCTATATTCCTAATGAGTCTCATTTCATTTATTTAGAGTCGGTTTAGTTAGATGAGCGGTTATCCTTTGTTGAGGAACCGGTTTCCATTTTGGCTTGGGATATTAGAAGATTGCACTCTAGAGTGATCCCTATGGTTAAGGTCCAGTGGCGACATCGACCTATAAATGAAGCTACTTGGGAGGTCGAGTCTGATATGCGTAGTTCTTATCATCAACTCTTCATTGATTCAGGTATTTTTTTGTCTTAGTTCGAGGACGAACTGAATTTTTAGTGGTGGATAATTTAACGACCAAAAAATTTGATGAAATATGTAAAATTTGTGATTTTGTGTGATTTGACTATTTTACCCTCCCTGTAGTTGCATTATGGTATTTCTGGGGTGTGGGAGTGATTGACATGATTTCTGATGCATTTTGG
>NW_025827901.1:0-1135 GCF_002878395.1 Capsicum annuum | reverse complement strand
CCCGCATCTCATCAATCAAAACTACGTCATCTGCAAAAAGCATATACCAAGGCACCTCTCCTTGAATACGCCGCGTCAACACATCCATCACTAAAGCAAACAAAAAGGGACTAAGAGTAGATCCCTAATGCAATCCTGTCAAGACAGTGAAATGCTCTGAGTCTCCTCCCGCCATCCTCACCTCAGTTTTAGCTCCATCATACATGTCCTTAATTGCTCTGATATATGCCACCGGGATTCCACTCACCTCCGAGCATCTCCAAAGCACCTCCCTGGGGACTTTGTCGTATGCCTTCTCCAAGTCGATAAACACCATGTGCAAGTCCTTCTTCCTTTTCCTATACTGTTCTACCAGCCTCCGTACCAGGCGAATTGCCTCCGTCGTCGAGCGGCCAGGCATAAATCCAAACTGGTTCTCCGAAATAGACACTATCCGTCTCAGCCTCACCTCGACCACTCTCTCCCAAATCTTCATAGAGTGACTCAATAACTTAATACCCCTATAGTTATTACAAGTCTGAATGTCAACCTTATTCTTCTAAAGAGGGATCATAGTACTCCACCTCCAAGCCTCGGGCATTTTCACCGTCTTGAAAATTTCATTAAACAATCCAATCAACCACCTTAAACTAGCCTCGCCAGAAAACTTCCAAAAATCCACCCTGCGAACAGCCTCTCTAACCTCTTCTACCTTAAAACGTCTACAATAACTAAAATCCCGACACTCCTCTGAGTGCTCCAGCTCCCCTAACACAATAGCTCTATCCCCTTCGTCATTCAAGAGCCTATGAAAATACGACTGCCATCTATTCTTAATGTATACGACTGCCATCTATTCTTAATGTGGCCGTCCTCCACCAACACTGTACCGTCCTCCCCCTTAATGCACTTCACCTGGTCGAGGTCACGACTCTTCCTCTCCCTAGCCTTAGCGATTCTAAACAACTTTTTTTCCCCTCCTTTCTCCTGTAACCCCGCGTACAAGCTCTCAAAAGCTGCCGTCTTAGCGAAAAATCGTAGCTGGGTAAAAGACAAAAAATCAATGGTTTCCCCATAGAACCCTGCAGGGCTGTACTATGTTATCTACTGTTGAATGCTGTAAGTATCTTTTTTCTTTTGTACGACTCTCTCAGCA
>NW_025827900.1:0-2085 GCF_002878395.1 Capsicum annuum | reverse complement strand
ATAGAGAGATGTATTCTAATTCTAAATCCAAGTGTTTCTCAACTATCGCGGATTTATTCACCTTAGTTCTCTCGAATCCAAAGTGTACAACCAATCATATGAACTCTCCAAGTAGTTAATCCTGCTAAGGCATTAACGTGTAAAATAGAGGTTGGAAACCCTATTTTCTTATCACTACTCTCTTTTCCAAATAGTAACTTTTCCAGCGAACAAGTTATTGCTACAATGGCACATTCTCTATGTTTGCAACCACGATAATTCAATCATAACGAAGAGAGTAATGATATAAGTGAATTAACCCATCATAAATTCAAAAACCCATAGCAATAGAGAGTATACTACAAGGTTTTCATAACCCTAACAAATAAACTTAGCTACTCATGAATAAAATGAAAATCACAATAAAAATATTCATCATACCAAAACTTAGAAAGATCTTGGTGGAGAAGATGAATAGCAAAAATAAGAGAGAAAAACGTTTCTCTCTCTTTCTCCTCAAGCTAAGCCGCTTTCTCTTGTTTTCAAAATAATACAAAATAATGAATCCCTAAAAATTCAGCCATAAGGCTTTTGATAACATCCTTCTCTAATAAATTGCTACTACATCCTTAACTATTTAAAAATATTGAGTTTGCTCGAGAAAAAGTTTCCATATATCACATTCAGTCCAAAGGCTGTTTTCCTTTTATGTGTAGTTTCCTTTGCCATCCACAGGTCCCCAAAGTGTCATAATCTTCCTCATTAGTACCTGAAAAGCATGCTAATCACATAGGTCAGCTCACTTAACTAAAAATAGACAAAGTTCAAGAATCATGTATTTTATCCTCAAAACTTAGCTAAAATATGGGTAAGTTATGGTGCTTAGACGTATAAATACGCCCAAAATCAGTTCACTAACTCTGGGATACTGAAAAACTGTGTCTACTCATAATAATAATAATTGAATATATCTGAGATCAGACCTATCTAGCGGGTGACCTCCGATTCTACTATGATAATGATGGTTTATACCTAAGATCATGCCTATTTAGTGGGTTATCTCTAAATCTACTAATAATCGAAATGATTTACTAAATTTTAGATCAAGTATATCTACTGGGTGATCTTCGAATCTGGGGAACTATTTGAGTTCCTTACTAAGCTGTGTGACCGTATCTGACGATCCTAAATCAGAAGAACTATCTGAGTTCTTAACTGAAACTGAATCTGAAGCTGAAACTATAAGAGTTCTCGTTTAACTGAAATACCTCAATCTGAACTGGTGGGGTCCAACCTGTAACCCCAACTGGATGGGTATAAGTACCTTTTCACAGGTAAAGACACTGCTATGGTCAGTCCTCTCTAACGGGTGACCCTGAATAGGAAGTCAAGCCTAAGGCACCGGGTTTCACCTAGAAGGTAGTCAAGCCCTAATGTAATGAGTGACTCTTGGTTCTGCTCTGGCTACAAATATCTAGAGTTCAGGGATAGATGCTAACGACTCTGCCTCTCTAATGGGGAATCCGTCGTCCATGCACTCGCTCGGTGGTAGTTCCTACTCCCAACTGAAAGACACTGAATTGATTCTTAAACTGTATTAGACTGAGCTAAATCTATTGCTGATCATCTTACTTGACTGATCTGACTGAGTTCACTTGATTCTGTTGTCTAATGGCACACTTCAGAATTTTACTTTCTGCCTGAATACTATTGAGTTCTATAACTTACTGAGCTTTACTGAAATCTGAACTAAATTCTGAATGCTACTGAGGGAATGCAAACTAATATCTCATAGTTTTTCAATAAGGAATACACATGGATAAGAATGCATACAACTCATCATAATACATTCACTAAGGAATTTCAACAAATGCTTGGCATGTACTATTTATCACATAATTGGGAATTTCATGCTTGACATACTAAAAAGGCACTATTCTCTTTACTTAAGCATTCTATCAAACATATGGGGAGCATGCTTTGGTTATACCACAAATTCTATACTTAATTTTCATGAATACATCAATATAATGCAACTTGAAGGAGTTTTATCATGAATATCACATTGTAGGATCAAAGCTTGGATCTTTGAAATCATGTCATAAA
>NW_025827899.1:0-1377 GCF_002878395.1 Capsicum annuum | reverse complement strand
CAGGTGAATAGAGCATTGTAAAATACCAGATTTTGGTCACTTGAAACATATTCTATCCTTTCTCAACAAATCAGTAAATTCAAATATCTAAATACCCCTTTTTAGGTCAATTACTACAATTTGCTAATCAGAGTCCAAGAATTATTAGGAGACGATTGTTGTTGAATCAAAGAAAAACAAAGAAACTGCAATGTCGATTAATCTTGGGGGAACTATTCTGAAATATAATAACAAAAATTAAGTCTGTCCCTGAACAAACAGAAAACAAAAGAAGTTCAAGCTAAAAAGAAGCAACCGAAATCCAAAGTCATAGCAAAACGGACTGAAGAGGGACGGGCATACATTTGATTGAAAGTATCATATTCAGAAATGAAGATAATGCGAAACCAAAATAAAATAATGAACACAGTTATTATGCCAAAAGAATCATCATCCTAAGCAAAAAGGTGAACTTAAGAGACTATCCTAAAAATCGTCAAATCAAGAACAACAAGCACCTTATTTCAAACCATAATCGCGATTCTCTACGCGATACCCTATGGATCTCAAGGCCTCTGCAGCAGCAAATCCAGCCTCATTCATGAAAAACACATAATTACTTCTATGGAGAAAAGGTGGATGAAGCAGAAATAGTGAAATTAAGAGGGACGAGCATGTTTACCTCTTTCAGAGCAGCAAGTAGGACGACGAGCTATCAGCAGCATATCAACCACCAGAAATCAGTCCTTAACTCAACAATGTCAATGAATTGCTCTTTCAGGGTAGCAAATAGGATGAACGAGCTAGCTGTAAAGTCGTTGCTACTGGAATCTCGTGACGTCCACCATCAATGGAGCGTCCCTTTGGCCTTTACCTCTTAGAGATTTTGAAACCCCTTAGAGAGAAGAGAGAAGAGCCCCTCAAAACTTCTATGAAAGAACCCAAATTTTGACTCCCAATTTCTAAACCTCTCCCCCGAAAAGCTAAAGAAGGAAAGAAAAAGAACCCCCAACTTAGAACCCTAGAATTTTCAACCTCCCTCCTCTTACCTTGAAAATTTTCTCATCTATTCATTTCTCCAAAGTTTCATAACCTAACAAACAGTGACCCTCCAAAAAAAGAATCCCTCCTTCTCAGCTCACTGTGAGCTCTTTATATAGAAGCCCAACGGGGTAAACTATGGTTTTTTCCAAAGGAATTTGAAATTTGAACTCCAGATAACGTTATTCACCAACTCCTCATATGGATTTTGGAACTTTTCTCGGATAAATCCAAATTGCTGACCAATCAGAATTGGGGAGAAAAGGATATTACCTCAAACCATTGAAAATCAGCCGTGTACGTATGAAATCGTACCAATAATCCCTAAATTTAAGGAGATAGCTGTTGGGGGATGCC
>NW_025827898.1:0-1542 GCF_002878395.1 Capsicum annuum | reverse complement strand
GGATAATAACAACAACAAACGGTTACAAGATACATGAACAACAAGAAACAAAGGTTTCCCTAAACAACACTAACTAAGACTTGAAATGTAGAGATAGATAGTGAGACATACACTACAATAAGACCCAAGAACCCAAAGATATATTAAATCTAAGGACCCCTAGAACTTATGATAGCAACACCACACTCTTATGAAGACACGAGAGGGATTCCACCGCTCAAGCACCGTCGTTTCCAAGCAATACACATTCACAAGTGATTCCACACTTGCCATGTCCTAGTTTCGGCCTAGGGAGGCTCTCTCTCTCAAGAGAAGTGTTCTTGTTCTTTCAATATCATAAGACAACTAACTAAAATAAAACCCTAACATGTTCCTTATATAGTTATTACAAAATGGAATACAAAATGTCCATAATGCCCCTCAAGGGTGAAGCACTCCTCAAGTGTAAGAGTGGACTGATTTTTGGTGTGTTTTGGACCTCTTCTACACTTCAATTGCACACACCAAGTCTCGGGATCAATGCACACTCTCATAAGTCTATATCCGTGATTATTCTTGTGTCACTTAGGGCAGTCACAGCTAGGTTTAGGAACTAACACATCATACTCACTCCACAAACTTTTCAATTTGGTGAAATAAACTGAAATTGAATCAGTACCTTGAGACAACATATTGTTCACAATGCAATTGATAGATACGCATACGATTCACCTTGTCAAATCTCTCCTTCAGATCTTCCCAAACTGCATAAGCATTCGTAGCATAAATAATACCAGACAGTAGACTCTCACTGACTGTGTTCATAATCCAAGATAAAACAATCGCATTACATGTTTCCCATTGCTCATGAAGTTCCTCCCGATATGATTCCTTGTTGCAGGATCTAGTGACAAAGCCAAACTTCCTTTTTCCTAATAGTGCAATGCGCATTGAACGACTCCACAAGTTGTAATTTTCTGAACCAGTGAGTTTGATGGGGACGAGTACAACATTAGAGCTATCTGAAGTTCCAATGAAAATAGGATCACTTTGATCGATCTTAGGAGCCATAGATGAATTGATTGAATCAATAATGAATTGCAATAGTGAAGGAGAAACCGATAACAGAGATCACACAACAATCATGAAGAAGAAGAAGCCGATAACAGAGATTGCAAAAAATTTCTTGGAATTTGCAGATAATGGAATGAGAAGTGAACTGAATCTTCCCAGTAATGAGCTCGTGGCTATGATACCATGTGAAACTCGAGCGCAACAGCGAGATCATTCATGATCAATGGAGAAAATATGAATTAGAAACTCAGTTTTATTGATTCATTCTCTTGACATTGTTGTTGTTGCTCTTATTTATAGACACTTGTTGAGCTGAGTGAGCGAGCTTCTACACAGCTCATTGCCAGCTCAGCATAACTGACTAACAACCTAACAACTTGCATAACAACCTAACAATTAACTTTGTAGCTGACTCACCAATTAACCAACTAACTAACTACTTATTCATCAATGTAACAGTAACTGTATATTTGCATATACTAACTGTGA
>NW_025827897.1:0-1625 GCF_002878395.1 Capsicum annuum | reverse complement strand
AACAGAGCCAAAATACTTCTTCAGCAGCACCAGCAAGTTGTCTGACCTAGTAGGGCACTACTTCCAATGCCACCAGTGGCCAGCTCTAGAATAGATTGTATGCACTCCAGTCCCATCAAAATTAGGAAAGTTCCCCTGACGTAGTGACGGTTATGTTATAGGTATTTCATTTTCATGTTTATGCTTTATTAGAACCCAGAGCTTCACTTTTCTTTGTAACTCCTTATATAGCAATCGATTTTGATGTTAGTCCCAAATCTTTAGCAAAACTATTCTCAGCGTCTACTCTAATAGGTGTCTCTATTGTATCCAGGAGAGTATACAGGAACTTCCCGATTATAGTATCTCAGAAAGTCACCTTAGCTAATCATGTGGAGTTAGACATGAGTGATTTTGATGACATTTTTAGCATGGATTAGCTCCACTAGTGTTATTCCTCAGTTGACTGCAGAAAAAGAGTTGTTCTATTTTAGTTTCCTAATGAACCAGTTATTGTATGGAGGATTAGTACCTCAATTTTTAGGGGTAAAATTATTTCTTATCTTAAGGAAAAAAAATTATATCTATGGGGTGCATGTACCATCTTTTTTGAGTCAAAGACTCTTGTTCTGAGACTCCTAGTCTCGAGTCAGTTTCAGTAGTAAAGGAATTTCCAGATGTGTTACCTGAAGACCTTCTCGGAGTTTCTTTTGAAAGGGAAATTGACTTCGGAATAGATCTCATTCTAGATACCCATCCTATCTCTATTCCACATTAAAAAACGGCTCTAGCTAAGCTTAAGGAGTTGAAATATCTCTTAGACAAGGGTTTCATCAGGCTGAGTGTTTCCCCATAGGGTGCACCAGTCCTTTTCATGTGTAAGAAAGACGGTTCTCTCAGGATGTGTATCAATTACCATCATTTGTTCAAAGTCACAATTATGAATAAATATCCACTCCCCAAGATTGATGACTTGTTGTAATACCCCATACTTTTTCCTAGCTAATTTCATCTCAAGAATGTCTAGTATTAGCTTCTAGAGATTAGAGAAGATAAGGTGCTAGAATTCATCAACCTCAGGCAGGGCAATATGATAGTGAAAGAGTATTCTCTTATGCTTACTCAATTAGCTAGATATGCCCCTCATGTGGTTACAGATAGCAGGGCAAGGATGATTAAGTTCATTTCAGGGGAGAATGATAGCATAGTTAATGAGTGTAAAACTGCCATGCTAAATAGTGACAGGATTTTAGCCAGGCTCATGACTCATGCTCAGCAGATAGAGGAGAAAAATATTAAGATGAGGGAGAAGCAGAATAAGAGAGCGAAGACAGGTAGTTTCAACTTTGCTCAGCCTAACTCAGAAGGAGGAAACCGTTCTCAGTTTCTTCCTAAGTCATCAGTTCCAGCACCTTCTTCAGCCAGTGCTCCAATTCCTAAGTTCAGAGAGGGTAACAAAGATAAAGCTCCAGGCTCTAAGTCCTAGGGCAGTGTTAGTAGTTCCCGCACCTATCCTCTTTGTCAGACTTGTGGCAAGCACCATCAGGGTATTTGCAGAGTTTTAGTGGTATTTGTTTTAGATATGGCAAGCCAGGCCACTGATAACGCTCAATCTACAGCTCTCGTGGGAGTGTAAAGCGGTCGTT
>NW_025827896.1:0-5914 GCF_002878395.1 Capsicum annuum | reverse complement strand
ACTTGACCTCAAATCAATCTTAGAAAAGCACTTGGCGCCCTGTAACTGATCAAATAAATCATTAATTTTTGGGAGAGGATATTTATTCTTAATAGTTACCTTATTCAATTGTCGAGAATCAATACACATCCTCAGCGAGCCATCCATTTTGCGCACAAATAACACTGGTGCTCCCTAGGGGGACATACTAGGCCTTATGAATCCCTTCTCTAGCAAATCTTTCAATTGCTCTTTTAATTCTCGTAATTCTGCTGAGGCCATTCTATACGAAAGAATGGAGATTGGTTGGGTGCCTGATATTACATCAATACCAAACTCTATTTCTCGTTCAGGAGGTAAACCTGGAAGATCTTCAGGAAATACATCAAAAAATTTATTTACCACCGGAACAGCGTGAAGAGTTAGTGGCTCCGCTTCTGTATCCCTTACTCTAACTAAATGATATATGTATCCCTTAGAAATCATTTTTCTTGCCTTAAAATAAGAAATAAATCTACCTCTTGGCGCGCCAATTTCACCTTTCCATTGAAGGACTGATTCATTTGGAAAATGGAAATATACCTTTTTCGTCCATCAATCAATTGTGGCATAACAAGATGCCAACCAGTCCATACCCATTATAACATCAAAATCTACCATTTCTAACTCCACAAGATCAGTTATCGTATCACGACCACAAACAGTTACTATGCAGTTTCGATAAACCCTTCTAGCTACAATAGATTCCCCAACGATTGTGGATACTTTAAATGGCTTAACTAACAGTTCGAGTATTCTTTCGAACTTTCCAGCAACCAATGGAGTAACATAAGATAATGTAGAACCGGGATCAATTAAGGAATATACATCGAATGAAAAGATAGACAACGTACCCGTAACCACATCTGGGGAAGCCTCTAAATTCTGTCTATCCGCTATAGCATACGTACGATTTTGAGCCCCGCTAGAGCTCATGGCTCCTCTATTACCTCTAACCCGTAGGACGTGCCATACCCCCTATGCCCCTTTATGGGCATTCTCTCATCATATGCCCCGACATACTGCACCAAAAGCAAACATTAGTCCCCAGCCGACATGCGCCCAAATGATACCTTTCATATTTATTGCATGGCTCTCGAGGAGGTCTCGATTGGCTCATATTCCCTTGCCCTTGGTACCCCACTATCCGCAAACTCTGAATCTCACTTCTGTGCCCAAATTAATTTCCTATGGACCCTTGGAACTGTGGTGGGGCACTAGCTACAGAATAAAAATATAATAGCCTAGGTGGTCTAGCAGAAAAGTGTGGTCTGAACCCTCCTTGGGATGCCATGAACTGCCCTGTAGATCTGGCCCTCTTGGAATATCCTCTTTCTAATTCCCGTGTTCTTGTCCTCTGCCTTTGATCTTCCATTTTCTGTGCAAAAGCTTGGATCCTCACTATGTCCATATCTTTTTTCAAAGAGGCAATAGTACAATCTCTAACCAGTATGGATCCAGCCTATCCACAAATTGATGAACTCTGCCATCCATAGTAGCTAAAATATTAGGAGCATATCTCAACAAGGAATTAAATCAGAGACTATACTCCCTCACGCTCATATTCCTCTGATGAAGATTTAAAAAGTGATCTGCACGGGCCTGACGAATCTCGAATGAAAGATAATGATCAAGAAATGTCTCTTTGAACTTTTTCCAAGTAGCTGGGGGTGCATCAATACCCCTAGATCATTTCCAGTCGTCGTACCAATATATAGCCTCCCCTTTAAATCTATACGCCGCTAACTCCACTGTCTCCCTGCCCGTTACATGTATAACATCTAAGGTCCTTTGAATTTGATTAATAAAGTCCTGTGGGTCCTCGTTAAGATCTAATCCAGTATAAGTGGGAGGATCCATCTTAAGAAAATCTTGTGTTCGAAGGCTAGCCGCCCTATTTGTACCACTCGGACCCGTGGTAGGAATGGATTGCCCTTGAGCATGCCCAGCAACTATACGAGTCAAAAGTTGCCCTACATTTCTAAGATCTTGATCAACAACATTAATAGATGGCTCTGGGAATATAGTTCCCCTCCTCTTTTTTTCTTCCAGAGTGGAAAAAGTTTCTGATACATGCTCAGCTGGAGCCTCACTTTGATTAGCTGGTATAATGGGTGACTTACTAGTCCCCCAGCAGCCACATCTACTTGCTTACTGGTATTCTTGCTTCTGGTCAACTATGACTTCATATACAATATAGGCTTTATCGCACGATCTAAGACATAAAGAAAAGAAACAATTCCTAAATGTCCATAGCCTCTTGTTTATAGATGCGGTGCACGACACACCGATAAACAAGACTCGACGTAGACACAGCTTTGTAGACTCACTAGGATGAACTTCTCTAATACCACTTTTGTCACACCTCAAATCCTATTGGGGCGGACTGGCACTCGTAATTGAGGAGGCCCGGGAGAACCAGCTCATAACCTTATACTTCCCATGCATACCTCTATGACAACCCAAAATTTGGACAGCATCATGTCGCATATAAAAGGAGATCATTACTTATATAAGCTCAAGCGCACACACACACACATATATATTTATATATACAATACTTGGACATTGGAGCCATCACGTCTATTAGCAAAACACCACCTTGACTGTACATTAGGTCTACAAAGCCTCTAGACAATACACAGAGTTTAACTAAGGTCAGGACACACCCCTCCATATAACTAACTTCTATACAATACCAAAAGTGACTGGATATGACATGGAAAGCCCCGAAGCAAATTGGAGCTCACCAAAAGTAGCTGGATATCCTGGCTCCTACTTGTGCGGTGTATGAGCTGAGGTACCTTTTCCTGCAGCATAAAATGTAGGTCCCCCATGGGGGACGTCAGTACGAAATATATACTGAGTATGTAAAGCTGTAGATAATCACATATGATATAGGAGCTCAATAGAAATAAAAAATAAGTGAATAAATCGTAATAGGAGTGGACCACACTTATTAGAACTTGTGACAACCTGTACATTGTATTTATTCAATCACTTTAACTTCATTCTTATCATCTTTGTAATCATTACTGTACTGTACTATGACCATTAGGCTGCCTCCAGTACATATTAACTGGGATTGACCCATATAGGCTTATGCCCCTAGGATACCACCCATAAATACATAAATAAGGATCGACCAATGATAGGCTTATGCCCCTGGGATACCACCCAATAAGAGAGAACTTCCATCACTTAGTTCAATTAATCTTTGAGATTGTTATTTTGTTCGCCACCGCATTTTTGATACTTTGAAAAGATGATACATCAATAAGAGACATATAAATAGACCATCAATGCAATAAAAATAAAGTAAGAACTCATTGGCACATCAACAAAGTGTTTTGGAGTCATCAATGCCATAACAATGAAGTAGGAACTTATTGGTATATTAATGAAACGGTTTAGAGTCATTAATAGCACATTTATCTTATTTGAGTAATCGGATACCTTCTGACATTCATTAGTGCAATAAACATGTAAGATTTGGAAAACAAGTAACTATTGAAATGTCTTGACATCTTGTAGGGTGGAAACAATTTCATTGGTAACGTAGGACATCATACAAAACCATTATGGATCACATGTTATTGAATAACTTTGGAAACTTTCTTAATAGATCAATTGTTCACTTTCATGCCAAAGATATGGTATAGAGTATGCTTTACATACCTGACTGTCAACCTTCAATACTAGTCCCAAATGGACTTCCCGTCTTTTCAGATTACTTATCTACAATGAACATATATAGCAATCTATTATTAGCAACCAAACGTCACAATTCAATTATTTGATTTCACCAAACTAGTGGTTAAGTAGTAAGCCTTAATTACACCATAAAGGGTGTCACTTTAACCCTCTTATACTCCAATTACATTCACATTCCATGCATATTCATACAACATCCTCCAATATCAAGTTTGGATTCATTTATCCTTCCAACCAATCCATTAAACCAAATTGAGCCATAGACATAAATAATCATCAATTCAATAGTATATCACCATATCTACCTTCCATAACTCAATTACCATATCCACCTTCCACAATTCAATACAACCAAACCATGCAAAATAGTCCATAACACTATTTTCATCACCTTTCAATAACAACCAATACATATAATCCTCTATCACACATATACATATGGAAAAGAACAAAGGCAAACAATATTCATACATTAGAATTCACCTCTGATTATGTAATCCTTTTTGTACAAATAATAGGTGCCATTCGAAGCTCTCGAGATGACAAACACAGTTATCGGATTACTTTGGAATTTCTACGGTTGAATCAAAAGTAATTTAAAGGTCAAATTTGGCTAGGGTTTGTTCTTTCTCAATGATTGATGATGAAAATGAGTTTTTGAACTCATATACATGTATATATACATATATTCCCGTCCATAATAAGAAATGACCAAAATGCCTTTAAAATTTAAATAATGTCAAATTTGTCCTTTGGTGGACTATTTTGATAAGCTAAAGTAGATCGACCATAACTCTTTGCTCCGATATCAAATTTGAGTGAAATTGGTAACGTTGGAAGGATAATTCAAAGGGCTTTCATTTCATGTAAAGTAGGCCACCCAGTTCATCCTGTACAAGGAGTTATGGTCGTGTGGAATTGACCCTAAAAATCTATTTTGATAGGCTAAAGTAAAATGAGTATAACTCCTTACTCAGACGTTGGATTTGGATGAAACCAATTGCATTGGAAAGAAGACTCAAAGATATTTCTTTTCATTGGTCGCAGTTTTCCCATTTTATTATATTAAGGGATTTATGATCGTTCGAAGTTGACCCAAAAATTTAGCTGGCTTTAGTAGTTTGTGTGCAGGAAATTTTCCTGCATATTTACTATTCCCAAATATCGCAGCCACCGTTTTATAGTTTTGAATGTGCTCGATTATATCCAAAAGCTATCCGTTTTTGGAAATCTTTATATCGTTGGAAAGCTTATTCAATAACCTTCGCATGAAACTATCGACGAGCAAATTTGGTATAAAAAAATAAAAAATTAACTACATATAAATAAGACCAATACACGTACTTGAATATACTTGAATACGGGGTGTTACAATGAGGATTCTTGAATATAATGCAGTTTGAAATCCTTGAGATAGGTTGGTTTTTTTATTCCCTTGAACAAGGAGTTTCCATTTAAAAACCCTGTGTCTTTACTTTTTGCACTCCTATATTTTTACTACATTTATCTCTTAGTCCTTATTACTTTTGTGATTGTGGGAATAGTTCCCTAATTTGAGGAGCAACCCACCTCAAACCCTTCATTTAGTATCAGAGTGGGTCTTCCTTAGTAAGGCTGACAGCTTGGAAGGATGCTGAGAAATAAAGGCCTCACTAGCTACTCACACCTCAGAACTTAGTGAAACAAGAATTTCAAAGAAAACAATCAAAGCCCTAGAGGGATCTGAGGATTTATCCAAAAAGGGGAGTAGAGGGTCACCGATAAACGTAGATGGAAAACTAAGGATGATAAAATTACCAGTTGTGTGATTGTAACTTGGTGGAGTGATTCATCAAGTGACTCAGATAAGTCAGAGCAAAAGGATGAAATTTCCATTATGGCTTTAGAAGAGAAGGTGGAAGTCTCTAGTGCACTCCTTACTTTGATGGTAGACATAGATGAAAGTGAAGAAAAACTCACCACTCTCCATAATATCAAAGAAATTTTAGAGGAGTACTCCCTAGGTAAGATCAGATCTCTTGCCTCTGTACTAATTGACTCTTAAAATAATCTTGTCAAAGATAAAAAGGGTATAAAATAGACAAAGGAAAGGCATGAGGAAGAAATGATTAAGATAAGTGTTCAAGTAGCTGAACTCACAAATTAAAGAAGAATATTTATAGAAGAACCATCAAAGTATGCA
>NW_025827895.1:0-77426 GCF_002878395.1 Capsicum annuum | reverse complement strand
CCTATTGCCTAGAAATTATGCTCTACTCCATTTTTCAAAACCAAGCATATTTTCAAGGACAGGTGCTGCCTCGGGAAATTATACTTCAATTCCTCAAAATTTTCACTAAACCTATCAAGGTAATACATCTTTGCTGTGGCATAGAATAGATAAAGATGTTCTCCACAGTATTGATTTACACAGAGATTTTCAGCGAGGTGCCTCATGCAAAGTCCATGATGTGCAAGACTGTATACACGAGAGAAGGTATTAGCGATGCTAACGTGCTTGTTAGAGATGACACATAGATCCGGTTCATCTTCTATGATAGACTTCAACTTCTAGAAGAAGGAGGTCCAAGAAGCACCATTCTCTTTATAGACGACACAAAAGGCAATTGGAAAGATGTGATTTTCAGAGTCTTATGCAAATGCACTCAGCAATACGCCCCCATACTTTCCATACAAATGTGTGCCATCAATGGCAATTACCTTTCTCATGTGGGCATATCCCCGTATGCAAACTTCGAATGCTAAAAAGTAGTAAAAGAATGATCCATCAATCTGATTTACCATGATAGAGTAGAAAGACCCTGGATTCAACAACCCCACCATATGGGAAAAAATAGGCAACCAAGCATATCCGTGCTCCGGTGTCCCACAAATGATGTTCTTTGCAATTATACTTCCTTTCCAACTTATCCTGTAGCTTGCATGGAAATGCAACTCCTTAAACACAATCCTTTGAATTTCACTTATGCTTGGACCCTTTCCATCCTGAAAATGATTTACGCATAGTGAAGCAATCAATTCGGATGACATTTTCTTATGCTTGCGGGTGGCATGTTTAATACCGCATGTGTGCACTCCGACATGCTTGTATATGTGAAATCTGTTTGAGGTTTCGTACTTTCTTGTTCGCAACAACTAGCCACAACCAGTAGATAGACATTTCACCTTCAACAATTTGATACAACTCTTCTCCATATGATAATCAAAAGAATGCCTCACCTCTGCTTTATCTAGTAGCATTTTCAGCTATTTCTTGTCGGCAAATATTTGATCATAATAGAAATTAGTTCCATTGGAGAAGAAATGTACTGGTTGGGATCTCGTTCTACAGTCTTTTTCTACATCTTGTGAGTCCGATGAAACTTCTTCGATATGTACACAGTCATCTTCCATATTCATGGGATGATCACCATCACTCTTGTAATTGTTCAAATCATTGTCGACTGTCTGGCATCGAGGTGGGTACAATGATAAATTCATCGGTCCTTTAAAGGACCTGTCGACTATATTTATCCTTAAAATAGGCCTAAAGCCATCTGCATCAACATCCATCATGTAGAGGGACACACGTTCATCATTATTTATGATCGTAGGATTCACCTTTTCCCTCAAATGTATTAGATAACTAATCACCATGTTACTCGATGCACAATCTAGATCCCCACTCTGCTTTACGCTTGTAACCAATTCACCGTATGAACTATTGCGGTAAATAGCAATGGGCAGTGTCACCTTGGTAAAAGATCTCCATTTCCAACCTCTGGGAGTATTCAACCATTCTCCCATGAAATCACCTGCAACCAGAACAAATTTTGCAACAACATCCTAAAATTAACCTTTGATCGATGGTAGATTAAGCTTAGGGTCTATATCGGGATGTATGCATGGTCAATGAATTACGATGACGGGTCAATGACTGCATAGATATCTGTACAGAAACTTAAAATTTCAAATATTACTTCTAATCAACGGTTGTTGGATTTATGGAATAGAGAAATGAACTTAGAGTTGCCTCAGTTATTGTAATGTACTTCTAAAGAGTTTTTAACTGATGTGACTGATTTAAAGCTTTTTAAAAATGGAAGAAAGTGTGTTTAAGAAGATAACAAACTAATGGGGTAAAATGGATGCAATGGACGAGCTTATTAGGTTTGTGGACTGACTTAGAGCTGATCGTCGAGAAATAATGCCAGAAGGACGCCGGAATTGGAGCTTTTTATGGAGGGAAAGAACCACCTTCTATTTTTAGCTTTTGGATTTCTTTTTTATATTCTTGGAACCTAGATATTTTATAATGGTTGATGATAGAGTGGGTTGAAGTGTATTATTAAAAACTTGGGGATGAATTTGTTAAGTTAGAAATATTGGGTTAAAGTGTAGTATTAAAAATCCTGTGGATGAATTTGTTGAGTTGGATAAATTTGTGGTGATGTGGATTAAATACGTTATTTGAAGCCCTTTTGGCATACTTTCTCAAGTTGTATGGTGCTATTGTGGGTAAATGTGGGAGGGGAGGTGTAGAAAAGTTGGGGACGTGGGAGTTTGGGTAGATAGTTAAGAGAATATAAAAAATTATAGCTAGCCTAAAATAAAAATATAATCAAGAGAATAATAAAATTACTAGATTATTTATTAAAATATAGATTAAAAGAAAAATATATTTTTTGAAAATTTTCTTATTATTTGCAAATAAATGAATAAATAAATAAATACAAAATAAACATATCCTAAAATGTAACTCTACTTTTTCAAAAATAAATTCACAATTTTTTAAATGAAACCTACTAAAAGTGAAATAAGAGCTAAAGATAATACTTTAACATAAATAAATATTTAATGTAAAAAATAGGTTAAAGCTCGGGAAGGATCAAATATCACATGCCTACAATAAGTGTGAAAATTAGACATTCTTTCTGGAGAGGACACATGAAACATGAAAATAGACATAGTTCTAAATCTTTGTTAGAAGCAAGATGAATAACCTTTGCCGATACTTAGGTATATGTGACGTACCACTTGAACCTACAAGAGTTACCCTGAAGTCGATCTCTGTTAGCTGGGTAGAAGATAGGAAAATTCTTATACACACTACTAATTTTTGGTACCAACTTCAGTCAAGACATTATTATGCCTTTGTCACTTTTCAACATTTCTTACAAAGAAAATACAAAATAATTTTTCTGCTTTCTTCACCTTTTCAGCATTTCTTACAAAGAAAACACAAAATAATTTTATGCCTTCTTCACCTTTCAGCATTTCTTACAAGAAAAATGCAAAATGATTTACTACATTCTTCAACCTTCAGCATTTCATACAAAAAAAAATACAAAATAATTTTCTACATTATTCATATTTCAGCATTTCCTACAAAGCAAATGCAAAACAATTTCTTTCGTTTTCATGATGCTCACCTTAAAACACATGCATTAAACTTTTCATCATGACGCTCACCTTCAAGTACATGCATTACAGTTTTTATTCGAGGCACCCACCTCCAAATACAGGTATTCGACTTTTCTTTTCAAGTTCTCGCCTTCAAACACAAATATTTTGCTTTTCTGTTAGGTGTCCTCTTTCTCATTTAGGTATTTTATATATCTATAGCCCCTCCAGTCGAGAGTCTATTACCTTTCAATTGCTCTGCCAGTAGGGAGCTCTTAGAGTTCAATAGTCCTTCCAATCGAGAGGTTATTACCTCTCAAGTAGCTTCGCCAGTTGAGAGCTCTTACATTTTCATAGCCTTGCCAGTCAAGAGGTTATTTCCTTATAGTAGTTTCGCCTATCGAGAGCTCTTACATTTCCATAGCCCCACCAGTCAAGAGACTATTACCTTTCAGTAGCTCTGCCAGTTGAAAGCTATTAAATTTTCATAGCCCCACCAGTTGAGAGGCTATTACCTTTAAATTGCTTCGCTAGTCAAAAGCTCTAACATTTTCATAGCCCTGCCAATTAAAAGGCTATTGACTTTCAAATAGCTTTATCAATTGAGAGCTCTGACATTTTCATAGACCTGCTAGTCTAGAGGCTATTACCTTTCAGGTAGCTCTACCATTCGAGAGCTCATACATTTCCATAGCCCTACCAGCCGAGAGGCTATTACTTTTGAGATAGCTCCACCAGTTGAGAGATCTTACATTACCAGTCGAGAGTCTAGTAACTATCAATTTCTCCGTTATTCGTGAGTTTTTTAAATTTCATAGCCCCGTCAGTCGAGAGGCTATTACCTTTTAATTGTTTTCCAATCGAGAGCTTTTTAATTTCAATAGCCCCGCCAGTTGAGAGGCTATTGCCTTTCAGTTGTTCTACCAATCGAGAAGATATTAGAAATCAATCACCTTACTAGTTGATGATCTTAGTATTCATAGACAATTGAGGATGACCATTAACATCAGCCTCCATAGACCATCAGAGATTTCATGCACGAAGTCCCCAAAGATAACTATAGGACTCTACCACAATCAACATTCATCTCCATATAAAATTGACGATATCATCAACTCTTCATAAATAATCAAATACATCATTAATCACATAGTCTCCATAGATAATTATAGACATTAATCAATATCAGTCTTCATAGTTAGTGGAAGACATCATTCAGTCTTCGTAGACAATTAAAGACGACAATCAACATCAGTCTCCATAGATAATTAGAGATTTCATGATCAAGTCTTCATAGATAATCAAAGACATCATCATTCAACATCAGTCTTCGTAGAAAATAGAAGGTGACAATTAATAGTAATCTTCATAGACAATTGGAGATATCGTGCATCAAGTCTCTATAGACAATCATAGACATCATTCATCCCCAAGTCCCCATATACAATTAAAGGCATCATGCACCTTTTCAATTGAAAATATGACCAACAACAAGAAGATATTTTTTAAAAAATCCTTCTCAAATGTTCAATGCTTTCCATAAATCATACACTGGGCAAATTTTGAAAACTGCCTCAAAACCTTGCCTTATTTTCTTATTTTGAACTACATTAACCTGATTCTTGTGAAACTCAAGATATATAGGATGCTCTATGCAAAGTTTTCTTATTGCAACCCCATAATCATTCTTTCTTCCCAAAGATTACACAATCTTGCATCCTTATCACAACTAAATACTGAAAATTTCAAAGGAAGAATTAGGAATATATTAAAACTATTATACCTAAATAGACCTTCTCTCAATAATCATTCCACAGGGTAGTCCATCCTTAATAACAGGAAAGAGGCAATTTGCCTTTTCTCTTCAACTATACCCAGACAAATTCTCATGCAACTCAAGATATGTAGTCTAACTTTTACTTAGAGTTTGGTTCAATTTTTCTCAAAAATAATTTTTGTCAAGCAAAATTGGCTATACGTCAATGTTTTTGTCTAAAAATTTCTACATCATCTTCAAACAAAAAGGGACAATCATTGACACCTAATTTTGGATCTTCATACTTAAAATTAACTTCCTCAGACTCCCTAATCATTAAAGAGCATAAAATATAATTTTACATATTTTTATAATTATTAATAAATTATTGATAATCATCCTTATTTTTGAATTTTATCAATTTATTATCATATTTTTTGCTTTTCATAAATTTTTGAAGGACTATGATATAAGTGTGTAGTATCACCTGGGTAAGTCCAATGTAGCAGTTGATGCCCTTAGAAGATCACCTATGGGAAGTGTTGCTCATGTTGAGGATGATAAGAAGGAGTTAGTCTATGAGGTTCATCAGCTTGTAAGTTTAGATATTTGGTTGGTTGATTTAGACGAAGGTAGTATATGGGTTCAAACTGGTTTGAAATCTTCATTAGTGGATGAAGTGAAAGAAAAGCAAGATAGGGATCTTATTTTAGTCAAGTTAAAGAAGGTAGTTTGGGATCAGAAGGTTGAGGTTTTCTCCCAAAAGGAGAGATAGTGTGCTTCATTTTCAAGGAAGGTTATGTGTAGATGGGTTAAGACAAAGAATATTAGTTAAAGTGCATGGTGCACGATGTTTCATTCACCCAAGAGCCACTAGGATGTACAATGACTTGTGGGAAATCTATTGGTGGAGTCGTATAAAGAAAGATATTACAAAATTTATTGCTAAGTGTTCAAATTATCAGCAGGTTAAGGTTGAGCACCAACTGCCTAGTAGTATACTTCAGGAGTTTAGCATCCCTACTTAGACATTGGAAGTAGTCAATATGGATTTTATGCTAGGGTTACCTCATATGCATCATTAGCATAATTCAATTTTGGTTATTATGGATTGAATAACCAAGTCAGCCTATTTCTTGTTAGTCCATACTTTGTATTCAGCTGAGGATTACATTAGACTTTATATTAGGGAGTTGGTAAAGTTGCATGGGGTTCAATTAACCACTATTTAAGATAGAGGTACTCAATTTACCTCTCACTTTTAGAAGTCTTTTCAAAAGGTTCTTGGTACCCAAGTTCATCTCAGGTGAAATTTTCATCCTCAAATAGATGGTCAGGTAGAATAGACCATTTAGACTTTAGAAGACATGTTGATGGCTTGTGTTATCGACTTTTAGGGTAATTGGGATGACCACTTACCTTTGATTGAGTTTTCCTACAACAACAGCTATCACTCTAGTATTCAGATGGCTTCGTTTGAGGCTCTTTATGGGAGGAGATATAGATCTTCTATTGATTGGTTTAAAGTAGGTGAGGCTGCTTTGGTAGGGCCAGATTTAGTTTTTGAAGTTATGGGGAAAGTTCAGTTAATTTGGGAGAGGTTGAAGAAAAACCAAAGTTATTAGAAATCTTATATGATGAGATCTTCAGTTTGATGTTGGTGACTTATTTTATTTGAAAATTTCACCCATGAAAAGGGTGAAGAGATTTGGTAAAAAATGGAAGCTCAGTCCTGCTATGTTAGACGATATAGAATTTTGAGCAGTTTTCAAAAGGTAGCTTATGAGTTAAGAGTTACCTACAGATTTGGCATCAATATATCAGGTGTTTCATGTCTTGTTGCTAAAGAAATGTATTGGTGACATAGCTTCTATTGTTTCTTTAGAGAATGTGGATGTAAAATATAGTCTCTGTTTCTTTAGAGAATGTGGATGTAAAATATAGTCTCTCGTATAAAAAAGTCCCAATTGGGACCCTTGACCATCAGATTCGCAGGTTGTGGAATAAAGAAGTTCCCTTAGTTAAAGTTTTATGGAAAAATCAATCCATTGAGGGAGATACTTGGGAAGCAGAAGTAGATATGGGAGCCAAGTAACCCTATCTTTTCTCTATGAATTCAGATCTAGCTTGAGGTGATGGTTTCTCTTCAATTAATTCTTTCATATTCTATATCATCTATCTAACTATCATTATGTCATAGAATGCATTCATGAATTCAGTTCAGTCCATGTATCATGTTTTAGATTCAGTTGTTTATTCATAATTCAGCTCATAACTATTCAATGTACGATCCCAATTTTCTTAGTATCTCGTCTTAAACAGTTTTATTAGAGGATGAATGATCCCAATGCGGAGATATTGTAATACCTGTAAGATCCTAGGCTTATTTCCAGCTCTTAGTGCTATGTTTAAGAGGTCCAAGTTACTAATTTCATACTAAGTATAAAAACAGCTATTTTTAAAACCCCAAGAATTCAAGGATTTTTTTTATGACCTTTACGAGACCGAAGCATTGATTTATGAGTTGAAATATATTTAGGAATATTAAAAAGGTCATCCGAGAGTGTTTCAGAATTTTTTGAAGAGGTTTGAGGTGATTTTGGACCTCAGAGGTAATAAGCCTCCGTGATATTAGTGTGTCACGGAGGTTAGCTTCCCCGATAACCTCCGTGACACGAAGGCTGGACTTTAGCGATAAAATCCATGACACGAAAGTTAGCCTCCACGATAACCTCTGCACAGAGGTTGTATTTTCCTGCTTTATAAATTGAAAGTCCAAGGGGCATTTTGGTCTTTCCACCTCACCCCAAATGTCTAAATGACAAATTAGAACCCCAAGAGGGGCATCAATTGCCCCATTACCCATTAGTTTTCATATGTAAACTCCATCCCTTTTTCCAAGAACATAAAATCGAGCATCTTCTCAAGGATTAAAACATTCAAAGTCCAAATTAAAAGCTTTTTCTTCAAGGATTTAAACAATTAAGGTATGTTGGGCATTCATCAAGGGGTCCCTTCCACCCATTAAGTCCCAAAAATCTCCTTTTTTGCAGGTATGAACTTTTACCCTCTTTTATGAAAGTATCATTGTCAATAATGAATTTAATCCATGTTTTCTTAGAAATTTTGAATTCAATCCATTCCAATATGTTTTTCTTTGTGAACTATGTTATTAAATGCTTTGAATTTTAATTACCCATGTCCCATTTAATTGCCACCATGTTATTTTACCAATTCATGAATCGGACTATGTGAACATGTTGTCCTCCCAAGTTTAGCATATCCCATATTCAAATTCGTGGATTTCATCAGTTTAGTGAGTTACATTATGTTTTGGGTCTTTGAATCATGAATTTCCTTATGATATTTTAAATGATGTTATTGTATTTAAGTATCACTCAGTGCTGGAGGGTTATGAACACCTGATACCTATATGTTTTTATATGATTCCATTTAAAAGTCACAAGTAAGTCAAACCATGGTTTTATTATCATATTCAATCATCATGTCCATGCTGATCACTTAATAGTACAATACCATATCATGTTAAACCAATAATAATACCTGTGTTATTTAGTTGGGAGTAACACTTAGCACCGAGTGAATGCAGGGATGACGGCTACCCCATCAGTAAGGCATGAGTTGTTAGTAGTAGTCCCTAAGTTCCTGTAAAGCCTCGAGAGTACCCCCTGGGCGCCACACAGTGCCTAGGACTATGAATATCCCTAAGCTAACCCTTGACATCCATATAATTTGAAACTCTTATGGAAAGTGAAATAACACATACATACGACTATGATAGTAAACAACATAAAGCCTTGTTCTCAACTTGAAATTTGAAATCTCAAATAACCTCTTTAAACTGAAAGATACATAGTCTGAGAAACCTCTACTACTAATTAGAGACCTACTTGGACAGACCCAAGTTGGCCTAAATAAAATCTGAAATCAAGTAACTAAGGTAAAATTTATAAATGATTATAGTATAATAAGTTGTGACCTTTGACTATAAGGACTCACCAAATATCGAGATGCAGGAAGTGATGTCGTGATCAATTATGCTGCTGGAAACAAGCACCAAAACCTACATTATAAGACAATGTAGCACATAGACATATATGTGTGGTTCAGTACTTTGGAATGTACTTAGTATATGGGGTTGAATGCCTAAGAAAAACAAGAACTGGATATATTTTCAAATCATGAATGATAAATGTAAAGGACTCACCTTGGAAATGAAAAAAAATTAAAACTATAAGGTAATAAAACATGAATAATAAAGCATATTGAATAAGCTTAGTGAGTCATTACACTTAGTTTCTAAAATCTTTGCTTTTAGTCTTTCTTGTGGGAGATTCTTCCAACCGACATAAACCATATGAGCTACCATGAAGTCCAACATTTTATCCAAGTTGGGGAGAGTTTTTCTACCTTTTCCATCATAATAGAACCTTCACTTAGGTGATCACTATACTTCATCCATATTGGGAAAATTACACACTCACTGACGAGGTCTCTTAAATCTATGGTGGCTAGTAGTTTCCAGAAATTTAGGATACGCTCATCGACATTCCCTTCTCGGTGCTAAATACTACTCCCAAAAATATATGTATAGGCTCATACTTAAGAAATACACCTTAAAATAGCATAAGGGTTTATAGACTGAAAAACCATTTATGTTTCTCTTTACTTAAATCATAATTAGAAGGAATACTTGTGGATTTCATGTCTTATCTTATATCAAACAATCAAGCTAAACTTAATTCATCCCGTAATTCTTGTAACTAAAGCTTAAAACTTAGGTTTCTAGTAAACTAAGTGTTTATGCTTAAGCCTTGGAAAGTCATACTTTCTTACATAGAGCTTATGACAAAGAATCATGCGCAATAATTACATTGCAAAATCTTTCATCAAATTTTAAATCAACTAATGATATTTAAGTCACAATAGCAATCTTTCAAGTCAAAACATGAATAGATGAAGACACTTATGCATTAAATCCTTCAATCACATGATAAGGTTATGCTTAAAAAAATATTAGAACTTGGGTATGAACGCTAACTAAAATATGTAAATTCAACTTTAAAGATCAAGTTTTTTGTGCACAGGGATGAAAGAGTATCCTTGTTCAAAATCCCACATTCTCGGATGTACTTGATTTATGAATAGAACCTAAGCTTAGAGACTTGAGAGATATCTTTGTGGAAGAAAACCCTAGTCTTTTTGTTCTTGAGGATGGGAGGAGAAGGAGTGTTGTTAATCAATAGGAAATAGAGGAAAATAATGCCTATCTTAGGTTATAACTTGTGGGTTGGAAGTTTTAAGAGAGAAGAAAAACAAAAGGCCCCTCTACTGAACTTATAGAAACTTGTCCGTCGTCGTCACTAGCCATCTCATAACTCATAATATCTAGTTACGAGTTGACCTAGTGAATCATAAACTTGGCATAAATAAAGAAAGTATGCACTGGTCTTGATACGAGTCATACCCTATGTCTTGTAACATGTCACTACGACTTGTAGAAACCTCTCGTAACCTGGAGAAAAACTTAGAGGACCTACCCTACTGATCTTATGACTCTTCTTATACAACTCGTAACATCAAGTGATGACTCCTAGGGTTGAGTCATCATGTGACCAAAAACTATAGGCCTTTTCACTGAACTAGTCACGATTAGACTGTATAATTCACATAGTCTTCTTACAACTCTTAGAGTAGAGTCGTAATCAAGGAAAAAAGTCAATCATTTTACATTGTTTTGGCTAAGACTACATCATACAACTCATAATGAGTCTTCATGACTTTAGAAATAAGTTGTAGGTTCTATAGTGACCTTGAAAGCATGGGGTATAATAATATCTTTCCCCTGGAAACATTCTTCCTCGAATGAGATTCATTTTGGATAGGTATCTTGGAACAGAATTGACTCCCTCACACTGATCTTACAATCAAGCTTATAACTTATCACTAGGATTTCAAGACCCACAAATACATGATAAAATATAAGAACACTTAAACTAACTTACAGAGAAAAAATTTGCTGGAAATACAAGTTTACCTTCAGTAGGAAATGAATTGAATGAAAATAGATAAGGGTACTTGGTCATCATGTCTGCTTCAGCTTCCTAAGTGTCCCCTTCGACCAACTGGTTCCTCCAAAGAACCTTTACTGACACTACATCCTTATTCCTTAGTCTTCAGACTTGCCTATCAAGATCTCGACAGGATTCTTTTTATACGAAAAGTTATCTTTGACCCTAATACTCTCTACGGGAACTACTAAGGAAGGATTCCTAATTCAATTCTTAAGCATTGAAACATGGAAAATTGGGTGAATTGCAGTTAACTCTGGCGGAAGGTCCAATTAGTAAGTGACCTCTCCTACACATTTTATATTTCATATGGGCCAACAAATCAGGGAATCAGCTTCCCTTTCTTTCCAAATCACATTATCCCTTTTATGGGTGATACCTTCAAGAATACCCAATCATCGACCTCAAACCTGAGCTCTCTCCTTCTTACATCAGTATACAATTTCTGAAGACACTGAGCAGTCTTTAATCTTTCACGAATCAACTGAACCTTTTCCATTACTTTAAGAACAGAGTCTATCCTAATTAATGTCACTTCACCAACCTCAAACCATCCTATGGGTGATCTGTACCTACGCCTATACAATGCTTCAAATAGAGCCATCTGAATGCTGACATAGTAACTATTATTATAAGCAAACTCGATGAAAGGTAGATAATCATCCCAGCTTCCTTTAAAGTCTAAAAAATATGCTCTCAGTATGTCTTCCAATGTCTAGGTAATGCGTTCAGCTTGACCATCGGTCTACGGATGAAAAGTAGTACTAAGCTTAACCTTTGGACCAAGGCCATTCGGAAATGATTGCCAAAATTAGGAAGTGAATTATGTGCCTCTGTCTGAAATGATGGACAAGGGTATCCCATGAAGCCTTACAAACTTGTCAATGTATATTTTTGCATAATCTTCCACTATATCTGAAGTCTTAACAGGTAGGAAATAAGCTGATTTGGTCATTCGATCGACTATGACCTAGATTAAATCATGTCGCCATCTTATACGAGGCAACCCTGTGATGAAATCCATATTCACTACTTCTTACTTCCATGTATGGATACTGATCTCCTGTAATATACCACCCGGTCTCTGGTGTTCAACCTTAACTTGTTGGTATTTGGGACACTTGGCTACAAACTCTGCTATGTCCGTTTTAATACTATTCCACCAATAAACTTCTCACAAATAATGGAGCATCTTAGTTGAACCAGGATGAATAGAATACTTTGAACCATAAGCCTCAGCTAGTATCCTTTCTCTAAACCCATCTACATTGGGAAAACAAAGCCTACCTTGATAGCGAAGTACACCATCTCCCCCTTTAGAGAAAACCACGACCTTCCGCTGCTGGATTACTTCTAATATTTGGCTAAGTATGGGATCATTACGCTACTTCTCATTTACTTCCACTACTAGAGAATATTCCAAACCATTTTGAACCACTACTCCCCCAACATCCATGTCGAGCAAACATACTCCCAAATGGGCCAACCGATGTACTTCTTTGGCTAACTCCCATTCTTTCTCTTTCACATAAGACACACTACCCATAGAAAACCTACTCAGTGTGTCTGCCCCTACGTTAGCCTTACTCGAATGATTAAGTACATTCATTTCATAATCTTTCAATAACTCCAAAACCCTTCTTTGACAAAGATTTAGATCCATTTGAGAACATATATACTGAAGACTTCTGTGGAAGTGAAAAAATCAACATGCACACCATAAAGGTAGTGCCTTCAAATCTTTAAAGCAAACACCACAACAGCTAACTCCAAATTATGAGTTGGTTAGTTTTTTTCATGATCTTTAAGTTTCCTGGAGACGTAAGGTATAAATCTCCCATATTGCATCAACATACAACCTAACCCAACTCTAGAAGTATCATAATACACCATAAATCCATCTAACCCCTTTGGCAGAGATAACACTGGTGCCGAAGTTAATCTATCCTTCAATTCTTGGAAACTCTTCTCACATTTATCTAACCATATAAACTTCACCTTCTTTTGGGTTAGCTTTGTCAATGGTGCAACTATGGAAGAAAACCCTTTAACAAATCGTCTATAATACCCAGTCAAACCCAAAAAGCTCCTGATATTGGATGGAGTGATGGGTCTAGGCCAGTGCTTCACTGCATTATTCTTTTGGAGATCCATATGAATACCTGCCCCTGAAATAATGTTCCCCAAAAAGGTAATAGACTCCAACCAAAATTCATACTTACTAAACTTCGTATATAATTTACTGTCCTTAAAGGTTTGCAACACTATCCTCAAATAATCTACATGTTTCTCCTTACTCTAATAATATACCAGTATGTCATATATAAAGACGAAGACAAACATGTCCAAGTATTGCTTGAAAACCTTGTTCATCAAATCCATAAAGGCTACAGGAGCATTTGTTAGTCTAAATGGCATAACCACGAACTCAAAATAACTGTACCTTGTTTGGAAAGTTATTTTCATAATGTCGTGCTCCCTGATTTTGAACTGGTGGTACCTCGACCTAAGGTCAATCATGGAAAACCACCAGGTACCCTGAACCTGATCGAACAGATCATCAATTCTAGGAATGGGGTACTTGTTCTTGATTGTAACCTTGTATAGCTGTCTATAGTATGTACACATTTTGAGAGTGTCCTCTTTCTTACGCATAAATAGAATTAGAGTTCACTAAGGGGAAACACTGGGTCTGATAAAACCCTTGTCTAAGAGATATTTAAGATTTTCCTTTAACTCTTTAAGCTTTCCCGGAGCCATGCGGTATGGAGGAATAGAGATGGGCTGATTATAAGGAAGAAGATTAATACTGAACTCTATTTTTTTATCTATAGGTACCCCTGGCAAATCTTTGGGGAAAAACTTCAGAAACTCATTAACTACTCAGACTGATCAAAATACCAGGGCTTCAAACTTAATATCTTTAACTCGAACTAAATGGTAAATACCTTTTTGATATTAACTTCCTGGCCTTAAGATAGGAGATAAAACAACCTTTGGGAGACACAGAACTACCCTCTCACTAAAAAATTATCTCACCAAGAAATGGAAACTCATATGGGTGCGATAATTTATTGATGCATAGCATGAATGGAGACAATTCATGCCTAGAATAATGTCAAAATCTACCATCTCTAACTCTATTAAATCAAATAGTGTGACTTTATGAAAGATGGTAATAGGATACTTTCTATAGACTCGTCTAGCGATAACTGACTCACCCATTAGGGTATATATTGAGAAGGGCTTAGGAAGATTTTCTTGGCTTACCTCAAAATTTACAGCAATAAGCGGGGTCACATAAGAGATATTTGATCCCGGGTTTAACAACACAAATACATTAAGGTGAAATGCACAAAGCATAATGGTAACAACATCCGGTGAACTCTTATGTTCCTGATGGGATGGAAAATCATAGAACCAATTTTGGCAGTGACCACTACTTGTAATGGATGATGCACCTTGTAGAGAGACTGGATGGCCTGGCTGAGCTACTGGATTTATAGCCTGAGTCTAAAGACAAACATCCCTACTTCCCTTCTTAGTATAAGGATACGCCTTGATCTTGTGGACCAAGTTTCCATAACCATAACAACCCCATTTTCCTACCAAATACTCACCAGGATGTGTCGTACCATACTTTGCATATGTTAGATAATTGGGCCTCCCAACCATACTATTTTCGGACCTAGAATTTGAAGTCCTACCCCACTTCTCTTGCTTGGTCCTGAGTGTAGGGCATTGGCTGAGTGTGGTGCAGTCAATGATGAGTGACCCTGAAATAATGAATGAATCCCCTCTCCAGACCTTTATTGATTGTACTCAAACTGTCTAGTCCTAGCTCTTTTGTTTCTCTTCTCTCTTTCATTCAAATTCTGTGCCTCAATGTATTACGCATCCATCATCAATCGAGCAATATCTATATCTCCAATTAGTATGCCGGTCTAACACTCTTTGACCATCAAATTCGATACCCCAGTAAAAAATTTACTCATACAAGCTCTAAAGTCAGATAACAACTCTGGGGCATACTTAGCTAGTTGATTAAACTTAAGGCAGTATTCTTTCACTATCATATAGCCTTGCCTTAGGCTCATAAACTCCTCTACCTTAGCCTCCCTTATCTCATGAGGAAATAACCTATCTAGTAAATCACTCTAAAACACCTTCCAACTTATTAGAGCTGTATTCTCTCCCTCTATCCTTTTGTATAATGACCCAATCATAAGCAACATCCTTAAATTGATAAGATGCTAGTTCCATACTCTCTTCTTCAATAACATGCATGATTTGAGTAATCTTCTCACCTCATCAATAAATAGTTGAGGGTCCTCATCCACCTTTGACCCATGGAACTCATGTGGAATCATCCTCAAAAAGTCTTAAATCTTGGTTGCAGCTAAGTTACTATTTTGCTAAAGTAGAACTATAGCCTATTGGTTCCCCTAAATATTAGCATTCACGGCTTGCGCCAACGCTTTAAAGGAAGCTTAAAATTTTGCACGTGAGATATTTTCATTTAGAGGATCTGTGTGTAGTGGTGGTTGACTACCATTTTTGCAGGCGTAAGCTCAGCGAGAAGGTATATTCTATCACATGAAAGCATGAATTAGGGTAGATAGAGAGAACTTTATACACGAACGATCATGAAAAAAGAGATGATTCCTAACTTGTTTTGTAGCTCTTGCTCATAAATGTGGCACGCTTAACACTCATGATCAAGACTCTAAATAATGCAGCTTGTTTGACTCCCGAATACTCTTTAAAACCTATCCCTAATACCTAGTTTATAGCACCCCAAGAGTACCCCCCGGGCTCCCCACGGTGCCTAGGACTACGAATAGCCTCAAGATAACCCTTGAGATCCATATAATTTGAAACTCTTATGGAAAATGAACTATCACATACATATGACTAAAGGAGTAAACAACTTAAAGTCTTTTTCTAAACTTGAAATTTCAAATCTCAAATAACCTTTTTAAACTAAAAGATACATAGTCTGACAAGCCTCCACTACTAACTAGAGAGCCACTGGAACAGACCTCAGCTGACCTAGATAAAATCTAAAATCAAGTAACTAAAGTAACACTCATAAATAATTAAGAGTCTGATAAGTTGTGTCCTTGGACTGTGAAGACTCACCAAATGTCGGGATGCAGGAAGTTATGCTCGTGATCAATTGTGATACTAGAAACAAGCCTCAGAACCTATATTATATGACAATGTAGCACATAGATATATGTGTCGGTCAGTACTTTGGAATATACTTAGTATATGGGGTGAATGCATAAGTAAAACAAGAAATGGATATATTTTCAAATCATGCATTATAAGTGTAAGGGACTCACCTTGGATGTGAATAAAACTAAAAATTATGTGATCATAAACATGAATAATAAAGCATATTGAATAAGCTTAGTGAGACATTACACTTAGTTTCTAAAATCTTTGCTTTTACTCTTTCTTGTGGGAGATTCTTCTAATTAACATAAACCATGTGAGCTATCATGGAGTCCAATGTCTTACCCACATTGCGGAGAGATATTATATCCTGCCACCAGAATTGAACCTTAACTTAAGTGATCATTGTACTTCATCCATATTGGGGAAAGTCAACACTTGCTGATAAGGTTTCTTAAACCTACGGTGGCTCATAGTTTCTAGTAATTTAGGATACACTCATCTACATTCCCTTCTAGGTGCTAAATACTACTCCCAAAATATATGTATAGGCTCATACATAAGAAATCTACCTTAAAATAGCATAAGAGTTTATAGACTGAAAACCCATTCATGTTTCTCTTTACTTATTATAAGCAAAAGGAATACTTGTGGATTTCATGTCTTATCTTATATTAAAAGATCAAACTAAACTTAAATCATGCTCTAATACATGTAACTGAAGCTTAAAACTTAGGTTTCTTGTAAACTCAATATTTATGCTTAACCCCTGGAAAGTCATACTTTCTTTCATAGAGCTTATGACAAAGAATTATGCACAATACTTACATTGCAAAATGTTTCATCAAACTTTAAATCAACTAATGAAATTCAAGTCACAATAGCAATCTTGCAAGTCAAAACATGAACAAATGAAGACTCTTATGCACTTAAATCCTTCAGTCACATGATAAGGTTATGCTTCAAAAAAAATATGAGAACTTGTGTATGAACTCTAACTAAAACATATAAATTCAACTTTAAAGATCAAGTTTTTCAAGCACACGGAGGAAAGAGTATCCCCATTCAAAACCCCACATACCTGGATTTACTTAACTTGTGAAGAGAACCTGAACTTAGAGACTAGAGAGATGTCTTTATGGGAGAAAGCCCTAGTCTTGTTGTTCTTGAAGATGGGGGAGAAGGAGTTTTGTTAATTGACTTTAAGTAGATAAAAATAATGCAACCCCTAGGTTATAAGTCATGGGTTAAAAGTTTTAAATGGGTAAAAGACCAAAAGACACCTCAACTAAACTTATAAAACCTGGTACGTCGATCGTCACGAGCCATCTTATGACTTATAATATCTGGTTACGAATTGACCTAGTGACTCATAACCTTTGAAGAAACTAAGAAAGTATACACTGTTCTGGATACAAGTCGTACCCTATGACTCATAATATGTCACTACTACTTGTAGCCACCTCTCGTAACCTGGATAGAAACTTAAAAGATCTACCCTACTGGTCTTATGACTCTCCTTATATGACTCATATCATTAAGTGACAGCTCCTAAGGTCGAGTCATTGTGTGACCAGTAAGTGTAGGCCTTTCAACTGAGCTAGTCGCAACTGGACTATATGATTCGTATAGTCTTCTTACAACTCTTAGGGTTGAGTTATACCCAAGGCAAAACTTTAATCATTTCACACTGTCTTGGTTATGACTATATCATATGACTCGTTATGAGTATTCATGACTTAAGGAATAAGTCATAAGTTCCATAGTAACCTTGAAAGCATAGGGTATAACAGTTCCAAACCTACAACACCACCGTACATTATGAGGGGTCCCCCATCAGTAGAATCATAGCACCCTTGTCCTTCGGGACATCAGCTTTATGGATCCACATCATAAATCGTGTTGGTACCCATGGCAAGGTACTAACACCCTTCTAACCGGAACTACATATTGGACCCTGATAGCTCAGATTGGGGCATGTCAGTTGTAGTTAGCTCCCACAATCTCAGTTTAGTATTCAAACCATATAAGATTAGGTTTGTATGAACAAGTGTACAATTTATCAGTATTTTGTTATTCAGTTATACATATTATCTCAGCCCATGTTTTACGTGGTCTTGTATTCTTTTTACATATCCATGCATCCATGTTTAGTGTCTATATGCATTTTAGATAGTCCCTACCTCACATATCAGTATATTAAAAGTATTGATCGCATACTCTCTTTTGAACTATATTGTATTATAACATAGGTTCGAACACTCACTTTCTTGATCGCACTTAGTAAGCTCAGTGCCTCTCAACAGTAGTAGTGGTGATTCCTTATCCATCGAGGATAGAATATTTTTAGTTACTAATAGTATTTTACTTTATCACATATAGTCGGAGTCAGTTGGGGGTTTGTCCCATCAACTCCTTATGTTTTGGAGGCTTTCAGATAGTTAGCCTAGTTTTCAGCGTTTATCAATTGTTTTGACGTAATGGTATTCATTTTATTATTATATTTTAATAGGGATTTATCAGTTAATCTTCTGCACATAATGTTCCATTATTATTTTATTCAATTCTCACAACAGGTACTAGTTCATGGGTTTGCTGGAAGTCACTTGTGGCCTTAAGCACCGTATTGCGATTAGGGGGTAGCCTCGGGTCGTGATAGTGACTCACATACCTCCACTGTCTCCTCATTGATCATCCATTACTCCATAGTCTTAGTCTTAATATTAAAACATATTATCACCACGAACTCAAATTCCTCAAACATTCCACCGGAGCTTTTCCACGGTAATAAGAATATATCTTATATTTTACACTATCGGGTACATAATGTTATAAAATTTCTTGTAAAATATTTTAAGGTATATTATATTACTATTACTACTTGGCATGAACTAGAACCAAGAGATTCTCTAACTTACGGCTTCTAATTTTTTTTTTGAAAGTAATCTTCTAGCATTCTTTATTTAATTTATAAATAATCAAAAAGTTCTCAGAATATTCAATTGAAATTTTAAAAATTGATTACTTTTTGTGAATAAATAAAGTTTACTATTTTGATATTATATTATTGTATGTTTATCTAACTTAATTGTTTTTTATGATAGTTCTGATCATATCAAATTTATCAAAGCTTGAGTTTGTGGCACTTGAAATCTCTGGAAAAATTTAATTGCCATGGGTTCTCAACGCTGAAATTTACCTAGATGCTAAGGGTCTTAGTGCTACTATTACCCTGGATAATGCAGTACAAGTCAGGACAAGGAAAACATTATTATTTTCTTTCAAAATCATCTAGATGAAGGACTGAAGGTTAAATACCTGGCAGTGAAAGATCCACTTGAATTGTAGACTGATTTGAAGGAAAGGTATGACCACCTAAAGGCCACGGTACTGCCAAGATCTCATCATGAGTGGATGCACTTACAGTTTCAAGATTTTAAAACCATTATTGAATATAATTCTATTGTATTCATGATTATTTCCCAATTGAAATTAAGTGTTGAAAATATAATGATGAGATTATGATGGAGAAAACGCTTACTATTTTTCATGCCTAAAATGTGATATTACAACAGCAATACCATTAAAGTGGCTTTCAAAAGTATTCTAAATTGATTTCATGCCCTCTGGTGACTGAGTGACATAATGCCCTTTTGATGAAAAATTATAAAGCTTGTCCCACTGGAGCTTCTCTATTACTGAAAGAAAAATGGATATAATGTACTACCCAATAAGATCCTAAGCTCGATTCAGTTATAGTTTCATGCTTAAGGGGTCCAAGGATTGAAATTTTCACTAAGTTTTAAGGACTTAGTCATTTTCAAAACCCCTAAACTTCATAGATTTTTATTTTGGTCTTCCTGACCCCAAAACATTGGTTTCCAAATTTGATTCATGTTCAAGGTTATTAAAGGTATGTCTCAAGAGAGTTTTAGGATTTTCAGATGGGCATGGGGGCATGATTGGCAAACAAATATAGAGGCCTCCCACAA
Source organism: Capsicum annuum (assembly GCF_002878395.1). NCBI lineage: Eukaryota > Viridiplantae > Streptophyta > Magnoliopsida > Solanales > Solanaceae > Capsicum > Capsicum annuum. Next base: position 57,253 of record NW_025827895.1, on the reverse strand, counting down.
AAATCCTATGGCACGAGGGCCATTCTCATATCCTTGGGGTCCGCAATATGAGGCTTGCTCCTCTGGACTGAGGGGCGCGGCGCGGGGCTTGCTCCGCCGAACAGGGGGTTGCGGAGCACTAGGGTTATTCTTCCCAGCTCCTTTGTCTTTAAACTAAGGGGTATTTAAGTAATTTCTCTCAACCTAATTCATTCTTAACACAATTAGGGACTTCTAAAAGGGAATTATTTGCCCCTTTCACTCAAAATTACTCTCAAGAAACCCTCCTCCTTCCCAAGAACAAAACACAAGTTCATTTTCAAGAAATTAAGAGTTCAAGATTCCAAGTTCAAGAAACCCTTAAGAATCTTCAAGAAACTATCTATTGAGGTATGTGGGGTATTCATCAATGGGTTCCTTTCACCCGTTGAGCCCAAAAATCTTCTTTTCAATTAAAGGATGGATTTTTCTCTTATCATGGAGTTTTATATGTTCAACATGGGTTAAATTCATGTCTTTCCTTTGAAATTGAACTTAGTTTCATGTCCCCATATGATCCCATAAAGGTTAGGTTATTTTATGTTTTTAACAACAATTTTCCATGTCATGTTCAAGTGAATTTTGTGTTACAATATCAAATTATGAATTTAGTCATGTAATCATATTATTTCATCATGTTTAACACATTCCCATATTTGAGTTCATATTTCTCACTCATTTGGTGAATTGTTTATGTTTTGGATCTTTGAACCATGATTCCATACTATAGTTTTAAGGTTTGATGTCGTATTTTATGATCATTCAGTGCTGGTGGGTTATAAACACCCAATACCTGTGTATCCTAACATGATTTTGGAGATCCAAGTATTGAGTCAGTTAAGCCATGAATCTTATCATTATACTCAAACATTTATGATCATGATGAGCACTAAAAGAAATAATGTTCAGTTACACCCAGTTCAGTTTAGTACCAATGACAGTTTACTTGGGAATAAGATTTAGCACCGAGTGAATATAGAGATGGTGGATCCCCCATTAGTTTAGGCATAGTCATTAGTAGAAGTCCCTAAATTCCAGAACTACGTATCTAACATAGCATATAAGGGGTCACCCGTCAATTTAGGCTTGACACTTTGGTCCTTCGAGACATCAAATTAATGGATCCACACAGCCAGTGTTAGTAGGAATCCGATTAGCTCAGATCGGGGCATGTCAGTTACATGATAGCTCCCATAGTTTCAATTAGTATTTCAGTATGTCTCAGCTCAGGTTTGCTTGACCAAGTGTACAAATTGTTAGTTATTCAGTTATGTAGATTTTAATCTTTCAGATTATAGATTATCTTAGTAACATATTTATACTTGGTCTTGAATTCTCAAATATTACATTTTTATCCATTCATGCTCTCATGTATTTCAGACAGTCTTTATCTCATGTACCAGTATATTCAAACTACTAACCATATACTTTTCTTTGCGCTATGTTGTCTTATAACATAGGTTTGGATGCTCAGTTTCTTGACCATTCTTAGACAGCTCAGTGTTACCCTACAACAGTAGTTGTGAGTCCTTATCCATCGAGGACATGATATGTTTTTTCTGAGTTATTTTAGTATTTACTTATGTTCAATCAGTCACAGTGATTTAGGGGTTTACCCTATCAACTCTTCATAATGGTTAGAGACTTTCAAGCAACCATTTAGACAGTCAGTTAGTTCTTTCAGTTTTATCAGTCATTTCAAACAGACAATTTAGTTTCTTGTATTTTATCAGATATTTGAGCCATGTCATTACTAAATATTTCAGTACTCAGATTTACAGTATCTTATCAGTTTATCTTTCACACACGTGATGTATTACTATTTTAGTCAGTTCTCACAATAGGTACCAGCTCATGGATTATCTTGTGGTCACTTATACGTAAGCACTGTTGTCACAACTAGGGGTAGCCTCGGGTCGTGACAAAACTTGGTATCAGAGCCTATGGTTTTAAAGTATCCTAGGGATTCTAAAATCTATGTTGTGTAGAGTCTTATGCATGGGTATGAAGTGCACCACACTTATGGGCAAGAGGCTACGAGATATTTTAGGAAAGTTTTCTTTCTTTCAGTGTTCATGTCATCTGAAAAAGCATGGGATCTATTTAATCCCTCTTTCTAACTCATCCTTTATTTTGTTTATAGATAATGCCTTATAGAAGGAACAACGAAAGAAGGAATGGCGATCAACCCGCTCCACTACCTATTCAGGAAGATCCCCTGAATGAACATGATTCTCACACCGAATTTAGGGCTGCTTTTACTACCCTAGCCTATTTTGTAACTGCTCAGAACAACCAGTAGGCTATTTTCCTAGAAAATCAAGTGTCAAGTAAAGTCGCATTTAGGATTCAATATTTCACTCGAATGAATCCCCCTCTATTTTCTGGATCCAAGTCGGAGGAGGATCCACAGGAGTTTCTAGACATAGTACAAAAAGTGATAGGTATCATGGGTGTCACTTTAAGTAAGAGTGCAAAGTTGGATTCATATTAGTTGCAAGATGTAGCTCACACCTAATTTAAGCAGTTAAAAGAGGATCGAGGTGTAGATATAGGGCCGGTAGAGTGGGAGGAGTTTGCCACAACTTTCTTAGACAGGTTCTTTCCCCTAGATATAAGGAAAGCTAAGGTTCAAGAGTTTATCAATTTGAAGCAGGTTAATATAAGCGTGAAGGAGTACTCGCTTAAGTTCACTAAGTTGGCGAGGTATGCTCCTGCTATGGTAGAGGATAATAGGTCTAGAATGAGTAAGTTTGTAACAGGTGTAGCTGATAGTATGGTTAAGGAGTGTAGGACCGCTATGTTGATTAAGGGGATAGACCTATATAGGCTTATGGTTCATGCTTATCAGATTGAAGAGAAAAAGCATAAGGAGAAGGAGAGAGAGAACAAGAGGGCTAGAACAAGTATTTTAACTTTTCTCAACCAAGGTTAGAAGGTGGTAACCATTCCTAGTTCTATTAGAACTTTTTAGCCCCGGGTCCATCTTCAGCTAGAGTGTCAGTGCCTAAGTTCAGGCAAGACAGTCGGGATAGGGCTCCAAGATCTAAGTCCAAGGACAGTGTAAACAATGCTCGTACTAATCCACTTTGTATGAAATATGGTAGGAACTACCAGGGTAAGTGTAGAGCAAGTAATGATGTATGTTTTTGATATGTCAATCCAAACCATAGGATTTGGGAATGTACGGTGTTGCTTAGAGGGGAAGAAGTAATCTCTATAAGAGTCATACTAATTCTTTAGCAGCACCAGTAGGTCACCCAACTCAGCAGGGTGCCACATCCAGTGCTACCAGTGGATAGCACCAGAATATGTTGTATGCTCTCTAGAGTCGGCATGATTAGGAAAGTTCTCCTGATGTTGTTACGGGTACATTATAAGTTTTCCATATTATTTTTTACGTGTTTTTAGACCTCAGAGCTTCATTTTCTTTTGTGACTCCTGATATATCCATCAATTTTGGTGTCAATCCCAAAATGATAGCAAAGCCTTTCTCAGTATCTACCCCAGTAGATAAATCTATTATAGCCAGGTGGGTATACGGAAATTTCCCAATCACAGTATTTTAGAAAATTGCTTCAGTTGATCTTATAAAGTTAAAGATGACTGATTTTGGTGACATTGTCGATATGGATTGGCTCTACTCATACTATGCCTCAATTTACTCTAGAAATAGAATCATCCAATTTTAGTTTCCTAATGAACCAGTCATTGAATGGAGAGGTAGTACCCAGTGCTTAGAGGTCAAATTGTTTCATATCTTAAAGCAAGAAAGATATTAACTAAGGGGTGTGTTTACTATCTTGTCCAAGTCAAAGACTCAAATTCTAAGACTCCAAGTCTTGAGTCAGTTTCAGATGTAAGGGAATTTCCAGATGTGTTCCCTGAAGATCTTCTCATAATTCCTATCAAAAGGGAAATTAATTTTAGAATAGATCTCCTTCTAGACACCCAGCCTATCTCAATTCCTCCTTACAGAATTGTTCTAGTCGAGCTTAGAGAGTTGAAGGAATAGTTAAAAGCTCTCTTATATTTCATCAATCCTAGTGTTTCTCTATGGGGAGCTTCAGTCTTATTCATTTGTAAGAAAGATGGTTCTCTCAGAATGTGCATTGACTACCATCAGTTGAATAAAGTCACAATCAAGAATAAGTATCCACTCCCCAGAATTGATGACTTGTTTGACCAACTTCAGGGCACCAGTTATTTCTCTAAGATAGACCTCAGATTCGACTATTATCAGCTTAGATTCAGAGAATGTGACATTCTGAAGACAACTTTTAGAACTTGGTATAGTCACTTTAAATTCCTTCTTATATCGTTCGGACTAACAAATTCACATGCTTCCTTCATAGACTTGATAAGTGGGGTGTTCAAGTAGTACTTAGACATGTTCATCATAGTCATCATTCATAATATCCTTGTCTATTCCTATAATGAGAATAATTACGTAAATCATAGGAGGGTCGTGTTGTAGACCCTTAGTGATCATCAGTTATTCGCTAAGTTTAGTAACTGCAAATTTTGGCTAAAATCAGTAGCTTTCCTTGTACATATATTTTTTGGTTATGGCATCTAAGTTGACCCTCCAAAGACCAAAGCAGTGAGAAATTGGTTTAGACCTATCTCGCCATTAGCTATCATAAGTTTCTTGGGTTTGGCCGGCTATTACAAATGGTTTGTCGAAGGGTTTTCTTCTAATGCATCCCCCATGTCTTGACTGACTCAGAAGAAGGTTAGGTTTCAGTGTTTAGATTCCTATGAGAAGAGTTTTCAAGAGTTAAAGACTCACCTTACCTCTACTTTAGTTTTGACTTTGCTAGATGGTTCAGATGGATTTGTAGTTTACTGTGGTACTTCCATAGTTGGTCTTGGTTGTGTTTTGATGTAGAGAGAAAAGTTCATAGCCTAGTCCTCCAGACAGCTTAAACCCCATAAAAAGAATTATCATACCAATGATCTTGAGCTGCCATGAGTTGGCAGCTGTTGTTTTTTCCTTGAAAATTTGGAGGCATTACCTTTATAGGGTTCATTTTGATGTGTTCACTGATCACAAGAGTTTACAATAAGTATTTACACAGAAAGATTTGAATCTTTATTAGGAAAAGTGGCTTGAGTTGTTAAAAGATTAAGATATGTGTGTACTGTATCATTCGGTCAAGGCTAATGTAGTAGCGAATACCCTTAGTAGACTTTTCATTAGTACTATTAGTCATGTTGAGGGAGATAAGAAAAAGTTAGTTCATAAGGTTCATTGAATTGATATATTTGGAGTTCGGTTGGTTGATTCAGCTGATGGTAGTATATGGGTTCAGAATAGTTTAGAATCTTCACTGGTTACTGAAGTGAAAGAAAAACAAAATAGGAATCCCAGTTTGGTTAAGATGAAGGAGGGAGTTAGAGATCAGAAAGAGGAGGTTTTCTCCCAAGGGGGAGATGGAGTACTTCGTTGTCAGGGCTGGTTATGTGTTTTATTTTTTATGGTTTGAGACAGTAGATACTTGTAGAAGTGCATGGTGCATGATAATCTATCCAGATCGGAGCCACTAAGATGTACCATGATTTACGGTAAATCTTTTAGTGTAGTGGTATGAAGAAGGATATTACAGAGTTTGTGGCTAAGTGTGTAAACTATTAGTAGGTCAAAGTTGAGCACCAAAGGCCTAGTGGTACACTGAAGGAGTTTAGCATCCCCATGTGGAAGTAGGAAATGGTGAACATGGACTTTATGGCAGGATTGCCTCATACGTGTTGTCATCATAATTTGATTTAGGTCATTGCAGATAGAATGAACAAATCAGTTCATTTCTTAAAAGTTCATCTGTCATATCTAGTCAAGGATTATGCTAGGCTCTATCTAAGAGAGTTGGCGAAATTGTATGGGATTTCTTTGTTCATCGTTTTAAATAGAGGAACTCAGTTTACCTCTCACATTTGGAAGGGTTTTAAGAAGGGTTTTGGTACCCAAGTTCATCTTAGTACAACTTTTCATCCTCAAACAGATTGTCAGGTAGATAGGACAATTCAGACCTTAGAGTACATATTGAGGGCATGTGTTATTGACTTTAAAGGTAGTTGGGATAACCACTTACTTTTAATTGAGTTTGCCTACAACAATAGTTTTCACTCCAGTATTCAGATGTCACCATTTGAGGCACTCTATAGATGGAGGTGTAGATCTCATATTGGTTGGTTTGAGGTAGGTGAGGCTACTTTGATAGGGCCATATTCAGTATTTAGGGTGATGGGGAAAGTTCCGTTAATTCAAGAGAGGCTGAAGACAGCCAAAAGCCGTCAGAATTCTTAAACAGGCGTGAGGAGAAGAGATCTTGAGTTTGAGGTTGGTGACTTGGTCTATTTGAAAAGTTTGCCTATGAAGGGAGAAAAAAGATTTGGCAAGAAGGGGAAACTTAATCCACTCTATGTTGGCCCATATAGAATCTTGAACCATTTGGGAAGGTTGCTTATGATCTTGAGTTGCCTATAGATATGGTATCAGTACATCCAGTGTTCCATGTTTTCTTGCTAAAAAATGTATTGGTGATTCAATTGTTGTTGTTCCTTTAGAAATTATGGGTGTTAAGGATAGCCTTTCCTATAAAGAAGTCCCAGTTGAGATCCTTGTTCGTCAGATTCGTATGCTAAGGAATAAATAAGTCCCCTTGGTTAAAGTGCTTTGGCTTAATCAGTCTGTTGAAGGAGCTAATTGGGAAGGAAAAGTAGATATGCGAACTAAGTACCCTTATATTTTCTCTGCAAACTCTGATTCAGCTTGAGGTAATGATTTTCCTTAGATTGACTCTTTTTCATTCTCTATTTCTGTTGTGTAACCAATCTCATGTCATTACATGCATCCATGAAATTAGTTCAATTCATGTATCACACTTCAAACTCAATCTTGTAATCATGTTCCAAGCCATGCATGTTCATATATAGTCTCAGTGCTTTATTATTCTTAGTCTAGAAAGTCTTATTTGAGGATAAATATTCCCAATGGGGAGATATTATAATACCCTATAAGATCTTAAGCTTGGTTCAGTTGTAGTTGCATGCTTAGGGGGTCCAAGGCTTGAAATTTTCACTAAGTGTTAAGGACTTAGTCATTTTCAAGACCCCTAAACTTCACATATTTTTATTTTGGTCTTCCCAACCCTAAAACATTGGTTTTTGAGTTGATTCATGTACGGATTTGTTAAAGGTATGTCTCAGGGAGTTTTGGGATTTTCAGACGAGCATAGGGTCATGCTTAGAAAATTAAAACAGAGGGCCCCCGCAATAAGCCTGCGATGCGAGGGCCATTTTCACAACTTTGGGGTCTGTGATGTGAGGCTTGCTCTGTTAGACTGAGGGTCACGGCACAGGTCTTACTTTGCCAGACTAAGGGTCGTGGTGAACTAGGGTTATTCTTCCCAACTCCTTGGTCTTTAAACTAATGGGCATTTGAGTAATTTCCCTCAACCCAATTTATCCTTAACACAATTTAGGAGTTTCAAAAGGGCATTATTTGCCTCTTTCACTCAAAATTACTCTCAAGAAACCCTCCTCCTTTCCAAAGAACAAACCCAATATCTTTCTCAAGATATCAAGAGTTCAAGCATCCAAGTTCAAGTAACCCTCAAGATATCTTGAAGAAACTATCTATTAAGGTATGTGGGGTATTCATCAATGGGTCCCTTTCGTCCAATGAGCCCAAAAACCTTCTTTTCAATTAAAGCATGGATTTTTCTCTTATCATGAAGTTTTATGTGTTCAACATGAGTTAAATTCATGTCTATCCTTAGAAATTGAACTCAGTTTCATTTCTCGTATGATCCCATGAAAGGATAGGCTAATTCATGTTTTTAACTATAATTTCCCATGTCATGTTCAAGTGAATTTCATGTTACAATATCGAATTATGAATTTAGTCATGTAATCATGTTGTTTCCTCATGTTTAACACATTCCCACATTAAAGTTTATGATTCTCACTCGTTTGGTAAAATGTTTATGTTTTGGGTCTTTGAACCATGATTTCATACTAAAGTTTTAAGCTTTGATGTCATATTTTATGATCATTCAGTGATGGAGGGTTATGAACACCCGATACCTATACATGATTTCGGAGAATCAAGTATTGAGTCAATTAAGACATAAATCATATCATTATACTTAGACATTTATGATCATAATGGGCATTATTAGAAACAATGTTCAGTTAAATCCAGTTCAGTTCAATACTTGTGTCGGTTCAGTTGGGAGTAGGATTTAGCACCGAGTGAATTTTGGGATGGCGGCTCCCCTATCCATTTAGATAGAGTCATTAGTAGCAGTCCCTAAATTCCAGAACTATGTAGCCAGCGTAAGATATGAGGGGCACCCATCAGTTTAGGCTTGACTTTCTCTCAGGGGTCACCCATCAATTTAGGCTTGACACCCTGGTCTTTTGGGACATCAAATTAGTGGATCCACACAGCCAATGTTAGTACCCATGGCACAGTACTGACACCCTTCCAACTAGGGTTATAGGTTTGACTCTGGTTAGCTTAGATTGGGGCATGTCAATTACATGATAGCTCCCATGGTTTTAGACAGCATTTCAGCATGTCTCAACTCAGGTTTGCTTGACCAAGGTACAGATTGTCAATTATTCAGTTATAGAGATTTTAGTATTTCAGATTATAGATTATCTCAGTAACATATTTATACTTGGTCTTGTATTCTTATATATTACATGTTCATTCATTCATGCTCATTTATCTCATGCATTTTAGACTGTCCTTATCTCGCAGACCAATACATTCAAAGGACTGACCACTTACTTTTCTTTGTGCTATGTTGTCTTATAACATAGGTTTGTATGCTTAATTTGTCAACCGTTCTTAGATAGCTCAACGTTACGCAGCAGTAGTAGTGGTGACTCCTCATCCATTGAGGACATGATATGTTTTTTCTCATTTATTTTAGTATTTCCTTGTGTTCAGTCAGTCAAAGTTAGTTGGGGGTTTGTCCCATCAACTCCTCATGATGTTTAGAGGCTTTCAGACAACTAGTTAGATAGTCCGTCAATTCTTTTATTTTTATCAATCATTTTAGATAGAAGGTTTAGTTTCCAGTAGTTTATTAGATATTTCAGACATGTCATTACTACATATTTATAGTATCTTATCAGTTTATCTTTCTCACATATGATGTAGTACTATTTTACTCAATGCTCATAGCAGGTACCAGCTCATGGATTAGCTTGTGGTCACTTGTGGTTGTAAGCATTGTTGTCGCGATTAAGAGATAGCCTCGGGTCGTGACATACAAGCACATGGCCAGCATGATAGATGGTAAGATCAGAGTCATAGTAATATGTGTGGGAATGACAATGACAGGGGGCGATATAATAATCATCATGGTGGTGGTAACCAGAAAAGAGAGAACCAAATGGGTCCTCAAAATAATCATTTAAGAGGCAATTGTCATCGTTGTGGCATGAAAGACCATTGGAAGAATGAATGTTGGGCGCCTAAGCATTTTTCTAGGCTCTATATAGATTTTTATAAAAGAAAGAGAAATGAAGGTGGGACCTCTTCTAATGCCCGATGGAGTCACACTTGACTTTAAAAAATGATAATGAGGCTAGACTTTCAAAAAATTATGATGACAATGCTAAGGCAAACTTGATCTTGAAAGTTGTTGATTTTGATGGCCTTGATGATATCACTCATTTGGAAGTTGAAGACGTCTTTGGACATTAAAAGTAAATCTTGATTAATTTATTGGGGAAATAAATAATGTTGTTTATCATGGTTTTTTTTAGTTATCATATTTTTTCATTATGTTTTTTTATTTTTGAAGAAAACAAGTATTTAAGTTTCATTGTAAAATTGTGAGATTTCACATTTCTTATCATGTATTTTAAATTTGTGAAGATAATAAAATTTCCCCAATCATCAATTGGATAAAAGTTGAGTAATGAAGATATGTGCCATCTTGATAGTGCTACAACTCATACTATATTAAGATAAAAGAAATATTTCTCTAATTTGATTACGAAAAGAGCCTATGTTAATACAATATCTGGTTGCTATATTATGTTTTGATCATGATCAGTTGCCAATAAGGGACCAGGTCCCTGGGTCTTCATGGAAACATACAACTATTACATGGCCTGCACAGTTTTGTCTTCTAGTGTAACAAACTGCGTAAGTGAGATGTGTACCTTTTAGGAAACTTGTCCCAATCAGATTTTTACCCTAATCATTTTGCTACTATAAAAGGAAAAGAATTCTTCTCAAATTGGTGAGTTTTCACAATTCAAATTATTGAGAATTGAAAAGGGTTAAAACTCAATCTAGTTTCACTGCTCAAGTATTGCTCTAGTTCTTATTTTCTCAATGTATCAAAAAGAGTGAGTATTATTGAGTTGAGTCCTGAACTGTAAGCGAATTACTCCTGTTATAAGAGTAATGTTTTCTTGTTTTCTTGAGAGTGCTTGGTACAGTTGCCTAAGTTCAATATTGGTTAGAGTTAATAAATATTGGAGAGTGTACTTAGCAGAGTTGACAAGGTAGGCGTATAGTAGAGTTATTACAAGCAAGAAGAGCCTAGAGTTAGGCTTATTAGAGTTTGTAATCAAGAGTTTATTTATAGTGGAATTATGGGTGCTTGTAAAGGCAAGCCGTGGTTTTTCCTACCATGAGTAAGGAGGTTTCCATATTAAAATCTTTGTGTTTTTACCTTCCTTTATTGTCCTAAGTGTTCCTGTGATTTATTGTTTGATTACTTTTAACTGACTTTAAGGGACCTGGTCTCTCACTGTGTGGTGCAACCTCCCTAATGTTTCATCGTTGGTAGTACAAAATTAATTAAGGGCTCTGGAAGAGCAGATTATTACTACCTGGGGAAATAATATTGACCATTGATAATGCATTATATTGTAGTAATTCTCAAAGAAACCTATTAAGTTTCAAGGTTATTCACCAAAATGGCTATCATATTGAGACTGTTGATGAAGAGTAGGTTGAATCACATGCCATAGTAAACAAAACTTTTATAGATTCTAATGATTTTATCATTTGGCATGACCGATTGGGTCATCTCGATGTTAATATGTGCATAGAATTAATGAGAATTCACATGGGCATACTTTGAAGAATCAAAATATTCTTCAATTAAAGAAATTATCTTTTGCTGCTTGTTTAAGAAAGTTGATTATCAAACCATCAGTAAATAAGGTTAGGATGAATCCCCTAAATTTATGGAACATATACAGAGTGATATATATGAAACAATTCACCCTCTATAAGGATCTTTCAAACATTATATGATCTTGATAGATGTATTGTCACGGCCCAAAACTACCCCTAGTCATGACATTGTGCTTAGAACCACAAGTAATCCCAAGCTAACCCATGAACTGGCGTGATACTTGAGCAACTAATTTGGAATATATAAAATATCTAAGTGTATTATGCGGAAAAATAATCATGACATAATCTGGATAATATAATACTAATAAAGTTTACAATCTGATTAAAAAACTGAAGAGAGAACTGGAATTACATTTCATGACTCTGACTGACTATCTATGAAGCCTATACTATACTAACTATAGACAGTTGGGACATGCCTCCAACTACCATTAATCAATACATATGAATGAATACAATACAGTACATGAACTACAACTGACTGGAGTCCCAGAAATAGGAGAACTCATCACCCGCTGGTTGGTAGCTGCAAACTGCCTGATTATGATGTGAAGTCTACAATTGGTACCTACATTATGAGACAATGTATTACATAAAAATATATGTGGATCGTTACTTTGGAATGTACTAAGTAAGCAGGGGTGAATGCAATAAGTAAAACTAACTTCATACATAATCTTAAAGTATGCATGCTAAGTGTAAGTAGACTGACCAACAGACTGAAATAACTGAAATCTAAAGTAGCTTAAAACATTAGTAACAAACATAATCTGATAAGTTGGTAAATCACTACACTTAGATTCTTAAATCTTTAATTTTGTATAATAAGTAGAACTAAAGCTGAAAAGCAGTAAATCATGAATACTGAATGCAGATCTCATGTAACACTGAACATACTTCAAAACTGGGTTGAGGGTCATGTATGGAAATTGGGTCTAAAACTACGTGATGAAAACTAGCATAACTAGAGGATCTGACTATACAAATATACTGAGAATTAATGCATAAACATAAAAAACCAAACATTACATGTACTAAGATGATCTAATTAACTGAATGATTGATAACTGAATATTGAATAACTAATGTCTTAATACTAAATAACTGATATCTAATTGTTGATTAACTGATATCTGAATACTAGCTAACGGGTATATGTATATTGATAACTGATATCTGAATATTGATCATACAAAATTGAACTGTACTTAGTTTGAATAACTAGACTAGAACTATGGGAGGTAGCATGTAACTGACATGCCTCAATCTGAGCTAATCGGGGTCCAACTTGTAACCCCGATTGAAAGGGTGTCAGTATTGTACCACGGGTACTAACATTGGCTATATGGATCCACTAAACTGGTATCCCAAAGGAATAAGGAGTATTCTCTCATGAGATATGTGTCAACCCACAACTGGCAAGAAGACATCTTAAACCTACACTGGCTACATAGTTCTGAAACTCAAGGACTGCTACTCAAGGTCACGCCCTTTTCTGGTAGGTGAGCCCCCATCCCTGGGTTCGCTCGGTGCTAAATCTCACTCCCAACTAAATTGACACTAGCACTGCACTGAACTAAACTCAACTGAAAATTATTACATAACTAATAGTGCTTATCATGATCATAAATATCTGACGAAATAATAAGAATCATGGTTTCACTGAATTATTACTTGAAAGATCTGAAGCATAAGTAAACATATAGGTATCGGGTGTTCATAACCCACTGGTACTGAATGAACATAAATCACGATATCAATACTTAAAATTGTAGTATGGGAATCATGGCTCAAAGACCAAAAATATGGACATCTCACTAAAAAGTGAAAAGCATGAACTTGAACATCAGAAAGTCTTAAAACATTAGAAAAGAGCATGATTAAATGGCTAAATTTACAATTTGATATTATAATATGAAATTCACTTGGATATAACATTAGAAATTACAACTTGAAGCATGAGATAGTTCTGACTTTTCATGGAATCATACGTAGACATTTTAGTATATAAGCATAATGCATGAATATGAGTATGAAAACATATTAAACTTATGGGACTAGGAATTTCTCATAAAGTAATGGAATTCAAGATAAGACATCAAACTTGTAATTGGAAACATGAATAAATAAAAATCTTATGCTCTTTTGTCCCTTAATCACATGATAATGCTATATTTTCACACTAAAAATTTGGGGATAAATTCTATCTTAAAAAATGTAAATTTAACTTGAAAAGTCATGAGTTTGGATACAAGGTTGAAAGGTTAACCTTGTTAAAAACCCCTCATACCTTAATTGACGAATTCTTGAAGAAATCTTAAAATTGAAGCTTGAATCCTTGTGTTCTTAAATGGAAAAAGATTGAAATTCTTCTTGGGGAAAGGGGAGGGTTTTTACATGAGTTGATTTACAGAAGATGGGCAAATAATGCCCTTTTTGGGTGTTATAATTTGTGCTATGGACGTTTGGGGTAGAGGGGAAAGAACCAAACTTCTCCTTGACTGTAAGAAGCTGAAATAGTGTGGGAATAGACCCCATGGAAGGCCCCTTAGTCTGACCAAGTATCCCTCATGATGCTTTCTCTATTCCGGGGGAATAGTCCCCGCGGCGCGGGCCTATCGCCCGCACTTACTGTCTCTCATGAAAATGGCCATAACTTTTCATTCGAGTATTGGATTAAGGAAAAACTGGTATCATTGGAAATATAACTCAATTATCTATCATTTTATGGGTCTTGGGCTGAAAAAATAGACATATATCAAAATTTAAACATATTCAGAGTAGACCCTTGTAGAATCAAATACAAAAATTTGGTCGAATCAAGGGTTCTTAGCTCAACTTTGCTCTAAGTGATTCCTATGAATATTTTTCACCTAAAAATCATTCTTAAAACTAGGATAATGATCATGACACATGTATTCACATAAAAATCATGGGATTAGAGTTTACACACATAGGAACGACTGTTCAAAGTCTAGTCCAAAAATGCAGGGTGTTACATATATATATAAGATGATCACATATGTGCTTATTATTAACTCGCAATATGGATTTTGTGAGATGGATCAAATTATAAGGTTAAGAGAACAATTTCTAGATTATGCAATAAAGACAATTCATCTTGCTAATGCAAGTGAGTTTACATCTCAGTCCTTTAATTATTATATTTCCACTAGAATAAAAGTTGAACATCTGGTTGCTCATGTTTACACTCAAAATGGTCTAGAAGAATCATTGATCAAATGCCTTCAATTGATTACTACACACTAATGTTAATAAGGACAAAACTTTATGTTTTAACATAGGGGCATGCTATTTTGCATGCAATGGAACTTGTGCGCATCAGGCTAACCAGTTATCATAAATTCTCCCCATTACAATTGGGTTTTGGTTAAGAACAAAACATGTCCCATCTTAAATTTTTTGGGTATGCGGTATATGTTCTAATTGCTCCAACACAACGCACAAAGATGGGACCCCAAAAAAGGTTGGGGATATATGTTAGGTATGAATCTCCTTCCATTATAAAATGTTTGAAAACTATGATAGGAGATGTGTTTATGGCAAGGTTTTTTGATTGCCATTTTGATGAATCATTATACCCAACATTAGGTAGGAAACATAAGAAGCTAAAACATGAGATAGATTGGAATGGATTATCGCTATCTCATTTTGATCCTCGAATAAATCAATGTAAGCTAGAGTTCCAAAAGATAATTTACAACCTTTCAAAAATTACTAAATCTTATATTCCATCTGCAAATGCTCCAGTTCAAGTTGATGTCCTGATAGGACAAGTGGTTTATGCAAATGAGTCTAAGGCATATTTGAAATTTTGTAGACTAATTGATTCCATGGATAAAAATCCTCGAAAAAGAAAAGAAATAAATTATCATGATATGGTGGAAATTGCTTAAAAAAACTCGAGATCTAACAAATGATAAGACCACTGAGGAGGTTAAAATACCTAAAACTAATGAGAATGAATAAATCTCAATAAGTTATGTCTCAATGAGAAACAAGTGGAATCGAAATAATATTGTTGTTGACAATATTTTTGCTTACAATGTTGCTACTGAAATAATGCAACAAGATGAGGATTTAGAACCAAAATCTGTTAATGAATGTAAACAGAGAAATAATTGACAAAAATAAAAATATCCAATTCAAGTGGAATTGATTTCACTTGAAAAATGTGAAGTTTTCAGAGTAATAGTCCGAACACCTGAAGGTGTCAAGCCAATGGAGTACAAATGAGTTTTTGTGTGAAAATAAAATAAAATAGGTGAAGTCTAAGATATAAAGCACGAATTGTGGCACAAGGTTTTTTGCAAAGGCCTGACATTGACTATGCAGAGATATATTTTCCTGTGGTGGATTGAATTACCTTCATATATATAATAAATCTGGCAGTTTAAGAAAAGCTTGATTGTCGCCTAATGGATGTTTTCACGGTCTATTTGTTTGGCTCATTAAACAATGATATTTTTATGAAAATCCCAGAAGCCTTCAAAGTGCTTGAAGCATATTAGATTTTGCAAGAAACTTGCTCAATAAAGCTTCAGAAATCCTTATAATGATTAAAACAATCAGGGAAGATGTGTTACAATCATCTTAGCGAATATTTTCTAAAAGAAGGGTACAAAAATGATCCTATTTGCCCTTGTGTTTTTATAAGAAGTTCTGGATCTAAATTTTCTATAATAGTTTTGTAAGTTGATTACTTGAATATCATTGGCACTCCTAAAGAGTTTTTAGAAGTTGTTGAGTGTTTTAAGAAAGAATTTGAAATAAAAGATCTAGGAAAGATAAAAAAAATTCTCGGCCTACAGATTGAGCATTTGAAAAATGGAATTTTTGTCCATCAATTAACATACACTGAAAAGATTTTAAAGTCATTTTACATGGATAAATCACATCCATTGAGTACCCCAATGGTTGTGAGGTCGCTTGATGTAAACAAAGATCTATTTCAACCTTAAGAAAATGATGAAAAGTTTCTTGGTAATGAAACTCCATATCTTAGTGTAATCGAGGTACTAATGTATCTTGCCAATAATACTCGGCCAGATATTTGTTTTACGGTAAGTTTATTGGAAAAATTCATCTCTTCACCAATAAAAAGACATTGGAATGGTGTCAGACATATATATTCAGATATCTTTGGGAAGCCATTGATTTGGGATTATTTTATTCTAATGAATCCATATCAAAAACGATTGGTTATGCAAATGCAGTATACTTGTCTTATCCACATAAGGCTCGATCTCAAATGGGTTATTTATTAACATGTGGTGGCACAGCTATATCATGGAATTCAATAAAGCAAATATTATCTACAACTTTTTCAAATCATGCAAAAATCATTGTCATTCATAAAGCGAGCCAAAAGTGTGTTTGGTTGAGATCAATAACTCAACATATTCAGGAAATGTGTAGATTTCCTTTGAATAAGGATATTCCAACTATATTGTATGAAGATAATTTTGCATGTATACCTCAGTTAAAGGGAGGTTACATCATTTGATCGATAATTTGGCAGACCTATTCACTAGGGTCTTTGAGTTGTAGGTGATAAAAGAGCTTTAAAATGAGGTGTAGGTGACACAAGTCTTAATTATTGAGTGGGGGTGACAATTACTTTATTATGGATTAAGAAAGTTGGTAAGTTTGAGAATAGCCTAGAAGATTTTAAATTTACACTTTGATCCAAATGTTTACCTAATATAACGGGAAACAGAGGGACAAAATCACTTTTTTCTCTCTTTTCATCCATTATTGTTTTCTCTCGCTTAGCGATTTTTATTGTTCATTATTGTTGCTGCTTTATTCATCATCTTCTGCTTCATTATCATCATCTTCTACTTCATTATCATCTTCATTTCTTTTTGTTGACCACTGTCATTATTGTTATGGTTATTACCATTACTATTGCTATTTGACCAATTTCTTAGGCTAAATTTTGTCTCGTACATCACTTTCCACTTTGGCATTACTTCATAGGAGACTTTGATAAGTCAAATTATGATTTTAAGTTGAATTTGTCATCTGGGTAATTGCTAGTGTGTTATTTTTCAAAAATAGATAGCATGGAAACATGAATGCAACATAAGAGCCATCTGTTTAAATAGATCTATTTCAAAGGAAGACTCATATGTTGGATTCATTTTATGGTTCTATAGTGCCATAACATGAATCAAACAGATGGGTCATCTTTTGTAACATATGACCCATCTATTGTAACAGATTAGTTATCTAGTGTAACATGATAAATATTTGTTGCAACAGATTAGTAACCTATTGCAATAGAACCTGAACTCAATTCCAACAGACATGTTGACTATTGCAACAGGGTAAATATCTGTTGCAACAAATTATTAACCTGTTATAATAGAAACTAAACTCGGTTCCAACAGACGGTAAATATCTGTTGCAATATATTAGTAACCTTTTGCGATAGAACCTGACCTCAATTCTAACAGATCATGGTCTGTTGCAACAGGTAAGTCATTTGTCACAATAGGTTAATTATATATTGCAACATATCACTCATCTATTGGAATCATCTTCAAAGGTGCCACAGTACTATAATATCTATCTCAATAGTCATTTCATCTGTTGCAACAGATATATATTCTATTGAAACATATAATACACCTGTTAAAATAGATGACTCATCTATTGAAATCAGCTTTAGAAGCATAACATGAATCTCAACAGGTAAGTAATCTATTGCGACTGATTATACATCTATTGGGATTCATTTAAGGCACTATGAAATCACTATTAACTTTTTTTAACAAATGACTTTATTTTGGTACCACTAATGGAGGGATCAATAATAATAGGGGTGGATTATCATGGTTAATGGATTGAGAAGAGCAATCAATATTTATGGTGTTGTAACGAGGGTGAAATACTAGAGACAATAGCTATGACAGTCCAAAGTGATGTTTCATATGATGATTTTATGAACTTAATCATCAGTTATTGTGGACTGAATTTTCAATCGGAAGAACTCATCATCAACTACATGCATAGCTTCTTTGAGAATTAGAGGGTACTGCCTTTCAAGATAATTGATCAGGTTCAGTTGTGTGCTTATCTTAGTAATTCATCCAGGCCAGTATTAAGGGTGCACATGGTTGAAAAGTCAAGAGAGAATAAGAACCAGAATGTAGAAGAACAACAACATGACACCTTTAATGATAGATTAGATGATCTAGACATGAATATTCCAGATGATGATCAAACACCTACGCCCATTGATACGACCAATACAATGGGTAGTTTTTCTCAATCGACACAGTCTGGAAATCTTCAAGATGACGGGACCAGTTTTTTTATTGGAATGTCAATCAAGGAAAAGAATGAACTATCTATCACTTTGTTTATTTCTTGCTTGAAAAAAGATTTTAGAATAAAGAAGGTGATTAATTTGAGCCGTGTCTTTTGCTTTAAATGTGCTAATCGAAATTGCAAGTGATGGTTGAGAGCGGTGAAGTACGCAAGTTCTAATAGATTCATCATTCATAAACATAAAAATAATCACACATGTGGTTCATAGCACATCTCGGCCCAAAATCCTCGCACCACGGCAAAGGTCCTCGGTGAATATTTCAGGAGTAGTTTCCCCGAAGGCAAAGGCCCTTTATTAAGGGTTATGGCCGATCAACTCCTTACAGAATTGGGTATGCTGGTCAGTTATTGGAAGATATAAACACCATGGGGATTTCCAAGGACTTGGTTAGAGGGACACACGAGCATGTGTATGCAATCCTGGATGCCTACCGTTACATAATTGAGTCCACAAATCCCAAAAGTAAGACGGCATTGCATGTTGATGAAAATAGAAGGTTCAAGTACTTTTTTATATCATATGGTCCTTGGATTCAAGGTTTTTGACATTTGAGAAAAGGCATATCCATCGACGTTACCTTCTTGAGGAGCAGGTACTATGGAGTTCTGTTAGCGGCGGTAGCGTAAGATTCGGAGAATCACATCTTTCCTGTCGCTTTTTGTGTAGTGGACAAGGAATGTGATGCCTCTTATGAATTTTTTTGAACAACTACAAAGCTGCATCGAATATACCGAAGATTTGTGTTTTGTTTCGAATAGGCATCCAAGTATTCCAAAGATGGCTTCAATTTTCTTCAATTCAGCTTACTTTGGTTGTTACATCAGGCATCTTGGAGAGAATATTCGAACCAACTATCACAATGAAAGGGTCGTGACCCCTTTTTATAAAGCAGCTAAAGCATATAGTAGAGAGGAGTTTTTCGACCATTTCAATCAAATAATGGATGTGAATCCCAAGGTAGCAGAACTTCTTATACATGTCAGTTTAGAGAGATGGAGCTGGGCATTCTGTCCTGTAGATAGGTACATTCTTATGAATTTAATGTGTTATTTGAGTTACAAGTTTAGTATGATGTCATACTAAGTGATTCTTTTGTATAGGTACAATATTATGACATCAAATATAGCTGAATCAGTGAATTCATTATTTTGAATGATAAAGAATTTCCCATCAAAGCTATGTTTGAAGTAATAAACAAGAAGTATGGCCAATTTTTTAACGAAAGGTGTGTGCAGTTCAAGGGCCCAAAAAGAACCCGATTTGTTCTCGAAATCGAAAAATAATATCAATGAACATCAATTTAGAGAATAGGTTATTATCTCATAAAATAGCAGATTACAAATTCAGTATCACTGATCATGGTGATGTTGCCACGGTCGATCTTCAAATAAGATCTTATACGTACAGAGTTTTTGACTTGGACAAAATACCCTATCCACATGCCATGGAAACATTTCGAGCTCAATAAGGTCCAAAATATGGACCTAAAGTTTACAAGCACTCCTCTCAATAATATTCGGTGGAAGAATATGAAATGGCAAAGGTAAATAGAGCTCTTCCATATTTTTGTTAATCCATGAACAGATCTATACATCTTGATTGAAAAAGAATCAAGAGAAAAAAAAAGAATTGGAATTGATCTATAGATTTCTCGAAACAAACGAAAAAGAAATGAAAGATGAAAGATAAATCATGGATCAACTAAGCCCTGTCGGGGACTTTCTTAAAGAAGAAGCTCATGTAAATACCATGGAATAGGGTTTGATCCTATTCATAGAGATTCCGTAACTATTTCAAAAATGGAAAGTTTGACACAATTGGGATATTTTTTAGGAAATCGAAAGCAGTGACTAATTCATGATCTGGCATGTATAGAACGAAAACTTCATTCTCGATTCTACGAGAATTTTTATGAAAGCCTTTTATTTGCTTCTCTTCGATGGAAGTTTTATTTTTCCATAATGTATCCTAATATTTGGCCTAATTCTTCTTATGATGATCGATTCAACCTCTAATCAAAAAGATATACCTTGGTTATATTTCATCTCTTCAACAAGTTTAGTAATGAGCATAATGTCTCTATTGTTCCGATGAAAAGAAGAACTGCAATAGATGAGACATATGTTGCAACATATGTATTATCTATTGCGACAGATAGACTATCTTTTAGAGATATTTTGATTTTTGTAACATTTGATTCATCAGTTATAACAGATGGAGAATTCGATTCATCATCTATTTTAAATGTGTTAGATAAAAAGTTATGACTACCTCTTTTTTTAATAGACATCACATGTGTGCAAATGAATAAACACTGTCTGGTCTATCGTAATAGATTTACCATCTATTGCAACATATAGATTATCTATTGTGACAGATGGACCATATGGAGATATTTTGATTTCTTCTAACAGCAGATTCATCAGTTGCAACAGATGGAGAATTTGTTTCATCAGCTGTTTTGAATGTGTTAGACATAAAGTCACAACTCTTCACCTCTTTTTTAATAGTCATCACATGTGTGCAGATGAATAAATACTGTCTGGTCTGTCGCAAGAAATTTACCATCTGTTGCAACATATCGATTATCTGTTGCGACAGATGGATTATATGTTAGAGGAGATATTTTGATTTCTTCCAACAGCTGATTCATCAGTTGCAACAGATAGAGATTTTGATTCATCAGTTGTTTTGAATGTGTTAAGATAAAAAGTCACAACTCTTTACACATTTAATAGCCATCATATACATGTAGATAAATAAATAACACTGTCTGACATGTCTCAATAGGGTAGGAATAATAAGGTGCATCCAATGGATCCACTTTCACGCATGGGAGTTATGTATTATTCATCAGGCTATCGTGACAGACACACATAAAGTGCAATGATTTTGAGAATGCAACTTTTTACCGATTAGACACTGATTCTTCAAACAAGATCCTACATTATACAGTTTAGTTTGATAGGTACTAACCGATAAGGCCGAAGGGTTCCAAGATGGTGGTTTCAATACCCTGTTATAATTTAATAATGGCTTATGCTCATGTTTTTGTGTCAAGTTTGGGGAAGGGTTTAAGATTTTGGCGGTAGTGTAAATATCCAATAATGATTGGACCAATTTTAATGGAGCAATGAACTTCTTGAAAGGCCTCCAAAGCCTCACACTGCAGGAAACAATAGTGGTACCAATAGAAATTCCCCTGGTCCAAATTTATATGGATGGATTGCTTGAGGAGACTTTTATACAGCAGAAGGTGCTTAAGAGAATACCTAGGCAGAAAGAGGGAGGTGGAGAAGGCCATATATTATCTCATACCTTTTTTAAGAGAAAACACATGGAAGCAAGTAAGGAACTTCTAATGAATCTGGCCAATGAAATTGATATAAGAAACGAAAAAACTGGATGAGCTTCAAAGATGGAAGTGTATCCAAATATAAAAATCCGTCAGTCGTTGAAGAAAAAAAGGAATGGTCAATAGGACTGGGGCTGGACACTTTGCTTGAGAATTCAACTAGTGAGCGTGGCCTCAATGAAGAATCTGATAAAGTGTAGGACCAGAACTCTAAGGAAGAAGCTTCATGAGTCAGAATTAAAACCTGAACCAACAACTCCTGAATTAAAAATAAGGGAAGCCAAGGCATTAATTTCTGAAGTCTAACTTGCATTCCATGCCTTCTGCTTTCTTAGTGTTCTGATCCTGCATTTTGAGGGTCTTCATTGAGGCCACGCTCGCTAGTTGCAGTCTCTATCAAAGTTACCAGCTCCAATCCTCTTTACCATTCTTCTTTTTCTTCAACAACTAATGGATTTTCATTTTTGGATACACTTTCACATATGCAGCTCATCCAATTTTTTCATTTTTCATGTTAATTTCATCAACCAATTTTGCTACACTTTTCTTCCTACATTGTATTTTCTCTTAAACAAGGTTTGAGATGATATATGGCCTTCTCAACCTCTCTCTTTCTACACAGGTATTCTCCCAAGCACCTTCTAATGTATAATAGTCTTCTTCATTAACCCATCTATATTAATTTAGACCAAGGGAATTTCTATTGGTTCTGTCATTGTTTGTAGCAGTGTGAGGTTTTGGAGGCCTTTCAAGAAGTCCATTGAGCCATTAAAACTAGTCCAATCACTATTGAATATTTACATTACTGCCAAAAACTTGAACCCTTCCCCAAACTTGAAATAAAAACATGAGAATAAATGGCCATTAAATTGTAAAAGGGTATCGACACCACCTACTTGGTCCCTCAGCCTTACCAGTTTGAACCTAACAATCTTAACTGTAAAATGCCATATCTAGTCTGAAGGATTAACACCTTATAGGTAAAGAACAAACATTCACAAAATCATTATACTAGATGTGTGTTTTCATAATAGGTTGATTAGTAATACATACCTCCCATATATGAAGTGGTTCTATCTACAAGCAGCTTATTCCTCTGAACCCATCTTTACTCTAGCCTTTAATATTGGTCAGGTAAAAGTGGATCTAGTTTCACTTCCTTTTATCTACAAAAAGAGAAATACATTTGAAAACAAAAAAGAGAAGAACAAAAAATAACATTACAAAAGGGCAACACAAAATTGAGTGAATCAATAGATGACCAATCTGATGTAACAGATTACCCATCTGTTCAACCGTTGAGGCATCTATTGCAACAAATGGATGCCATGTTACAACAGATAGTTCATCTATTGGAATAAATCAAACTAGCCTTGCTACTGGTTTGATTTCTGCAAACAGTTGCTCTGTCTGTACAATAGGGTAACACAAAATTAAGTTAATCAACAGATGACCAATCTAATGCAATAGATTACCCATCTGTTCAACTGATGAGGCATTGTTGCAACAGATGGATAACATGTTGCAATAAATGGTTCATCTATTGGAATAAATCAAACCAGCCTTGCTACTGTTTGATTTCTTCAAATAATTACTTCGTCTGTTCCAACAGCTGATTCATCAAACTATACTGACAATAAGGCTTTTTAAGTTCTCCTAATAGATGACTTTTTTCTGCATATTTTGTTAAAAACAATGGTTCGTTCATTCAAGACTGAAAAGTCAACTTTCCTTTAATTTTATCAATAAATAGGAAATTAGTAATGGGTAAATCATTAATAGCAACAGATGTAAATATCTAATTTAAATGACATACAAAAAAGAAGATGAGATGGAAAGAGTAATAGTGAACCATACCTTAATGTCAAAAAAGCAAGGGGATCAAAACATCCAATTCAGTCGAGAAAAGATATTGATCGGTTGAGATCCGAAAGGATCCTCATCTAAAAAAGAGAGAAAATAAAGGAAAAAGGGAAAGAAAGATAATTGAAAATAAAGAAGAGTGATAGATGAGTTGAGTCTTACTTTATGGATAAAAGAGAAAGTATTATAGATATGGGTTTTAAATATTCATTAATAACTTTTGAGGGGCACGAGGAGACGGTGACATTGAAATGACCAGATAAGACTACTCACTCAAAAGATTTTTGAGTTATTCAATTAATATTTTTACCTCCTTAGTATTTTAATTTTTTATCTTGGATAGGTAATACCTAAATTGCTTTAAAAAAAGGTCTTAAAACATCTAAGTGCAACAGATAGCAACACCTGTTTGAAATTTTCCAAATCTCAGTCATATGTCGCAATAGATGGAAGCACCTGCTTAATAATTTACAATAGATGCGTAATATGTTGCAATAGATGATCTGTTGCAATAGATTTAACATTTGTTTGTACAATTTTAATTAATTTCATATGTTAGACTAATACTTTAATTAATAATCTAGGACCAGGGGTGAGTTCTGATAGGGTCAACTACAACTTCAATTGAGTCTTTTGGCAATTGCATAATGAGACGGTATTGTGTTCCTCCCGACCAAAGTCATCGATCAATCACTTTGAGCTGAACCGAGTATTATTACGTCATATGTTCAACTAATACCTTAATTAATTAATCTAGGACTAGGTTGAGTTCTCATAGGATCAACTATAGCAAATGGTAGTGCCTATTTGATAATTTACAACAGATGGGTAATCTATTGTGACATACAACTTAATCTATTTGATAATTTACAACAGATGGGTAATTCGTCACAACAAATGACCTAATCCATTTGATTATTTACAACAGATGTGTAATCTGTTCCAACAAATGACTTAATCTGTTAGATAATTTACAATAGATGGTTAATCTGTTGCAACTGGTTGAACATTTATTTTTATAAAATTTTAATTGATTTCATATGTTAGACTAATACCTTAATTGATTAATCGAGGACTATGGGTGAGTTCTCATTGGGTCAACTACAACTTTAATTGAGTTTTTTGGCAATTGCATGATGAGAAGGTATTGCATTTCGCTCAAACAGAGTTATCGATTGATCACTCTGACCTGAACCAATTCTTACTACCTCATATGTTTAACTAATACCTTAATTGATTAATCTACGACTAGAGGTGAGTTCTCATAGGGTCAACTAGAAATTTAATTAAGTCTTTTGGCAATTGCATGATGAGACAGTGTTGCATTCCTCCCGACCAGAGTCATCGATCGATCACACTGATCTGAAATGATTATTATTACCTCATATGTTCAACTAATACCTTTATTGATTAATCTAGGACTAGGGGTGAGTTCTCACAGGGTCAACTACAACAGATGGCAGTGCTTATTTGATAATTTACAACAGATAGTTAATCTGTTGTGACATATGACTTAATCAATTTGATAATTTACAATAGATGGGTAATCTGTCACAATAGATGACTTAGTATATTTGATTATCTACAATAGATGTGTAATATGTTGCAACAAATGACTTAATTTGTTTGATAATTTAAACCAAATGCATAATCTGTTGCAACTGGTTGAACATTTATTTTTCTACAATTTAAACTGATTTCATATGTTAGACTAATACCTTAATTGATTAATCTAGGAACATGGTTGAGTTCTCATAGGGTCAACTACAACTTCAATTGAGTCTTTTGGTAATTGCATGATGAGACGGTATTGCATTTCTCCCGACCAGAGTCATCGACTATCACTCTGAGCTAAACCAATTCTTATTACCTTATTTTTTAAACTAATACCTTAATTGATTAATCTAGGACTAGGGGTGATTTATCATAGGGTCAACTATAACTTCAATTGAGTCTTTTGGCAATTGCATGATGAGACGGTATTGTATTCCTCTTGACCAGAGTTGTTGATCGATCACTCTAAGCTGAATCGATTCTTATTACATCATATGTTAGAATAATATCTTAATTGATTAATCTAGGACCAGGGGTGAGTTCTCGTAGGATCAACTACAACTTTAATTAAATCTTTTGGCAATTGCATGATGAGACGATATTGCGTTCCTCCCGACCAGAGTGGTCGATTGATCACTCTAATTTTAATCAATTATTATTACCTCATATGTTCAACTAATACCTTAATTGATTAATCTAGGACTAGTGGTGAGTTCTCATAGGGTCAACTACAGTAGATGGCAGCACCTATTTGATAATTTACAATAGATGGGTAATCTGTTGCCACATATAACTTAATCCATTTGATAAATTTCAATAGATGGGTAATTTGTCGCAATAGATGACTTAATCTATTTGATTATTTACAATAGATATGTAATATATTGCAACAAATGACTTAATTTGTTTGATAATTTATAACAAATACGTAAGCTATTGCAATAGGTTGAACATTTTGTTTTTTATACAATTAATTAATCTAGGACTAGGGGTGAGTTCTCATAGGGCCAACTACAATTTCAATTGAGTCTTTTGGCCTTTGCATGATGAGACGGTATTGCGTTTCTCCCGACCAGACTCATCGATCGATTACTCTGAGCTGAACTGATTCTTACTACCTCATATATTTAACTAATACCTTAATTATTTAATCTAGGACTAGGTGTGAGTTCTCATACAACAGATGGTAGTGCCTATTTGATAATTTACAACAGATGGATAATCTATTGCGACATATGACAATCCATTTGATAATTTACAATAGATGGCTAATCTGTCCCAACAGATGACTTAATTTGTTTGATTATTTACAATAGATGCATAATTTGTTGCTACAAATGATCTAATCTGATTGATAATTTACAACAGATGCGTAATCTAATGCAACAAGTTGAACATTTATTTTTATACAATTTTAATTGAGTTCATATGTTAGACTAATACCTAAATCGATTAATCTAGGACCAGGGGTGAGTTCATAGGTTCAACTACAACTTCAATTGAATCTTTTGGCAATTGGATGATAAGAGGGTTAAAAATTATGCATATCTTTTATAATTTTAAAAAATAAGTAAGATCAATTTGGACCAATTTAACATTTTCAAAACTTTTCATTATTTTTCAAAATACAAATCAACCAATACAAATCATCCATTTGCGAGAAAAATATTTCATCATTTTAAATCTCGAGTTCTCTCTCTTTTCTCTTTCTCACTCAATTATACAGTACAGACAATAACTACTCAATAAATTGCTCAACTTTTCACAATAGGTCAATTTTCTTCTCATTTCTGACCACATAATAGTTATTTTTGACTTTATTCTTGCTTGTATCAGTCATTTTCTATGTCTTCATAGGTAACAGAGTTCAAAAAGAGTTCTATATTTGTTATGTTTTTCTAAAAAATAAGGACTTTTAAGTTAATAATGAAAAATAAAATTTTTAGTTGTATTATCTTCTAGAATAGGTTTGCAATTTTGAGTTTTGATGGTAAAATCATAGGAAGAATTCAAGAAAATCCTAGTTTCTGTCATAGTATTCCATTGACTATTAGGGTATTATTGGATGGTATTTGTAGTGGTGGTGGTTTTTGTGGTCGTCATGGAGGCACTGGTGGTGGTTATTAGAGGTGTTTATGGTGGAATTGGTTGGTGGCGTTTGTGTTAGTTGTCAGTGGTGTCCGGTATTCATGGTGTTTGTGGCATTAGTTGGCGGTGTTTGTGGTGGTGGCTTTTGATGTGTCGATATTGGTGGTGTTTGTAATGTATTTTTTAAAATTTATGCATACATCAATTGTAATGTAATTTTTGTTTTTCTGTTGTTTGTAGGTAAAACATGCCTCTAAAAAGAAAAGAAAATCAAAGCGGATCAATATCTGACCACCCAAAAAAAGGCTAAAGTACAGAGGGATTTGGAGAAGCTTCCTGAACTGTAACACCCCGTATTTTTCGAGCATTATCTAAGTCCAATACATGAGTATTCATATATGAAATTTATGAAACACTTATTATTTTTCATTTTAGAGCCTGCCATTGCGTAGAAAATTCAGTTAGCTTTCCAATGATATAAAATTTGCCTAAATTCGATAACCGGATAAGAAGTTATGGCAATACAAATTCTATGACATTCCTATGATTGTTTTAAACCATGAACTACAAGTGTTTGATAAAATACCTGCAAGAGTGATTTAATTATTAAGATCCATCATGTTTTCATCTCCAAGTATTAGTGTTATTTTACTATAATTGTTTTGAATTCTAGGGGTATTGAATACCCAAAATCCATAGCTATTTATTTAGTCTAGTCTCAGTACATTACAAAACAGTCTTCAGAATATACTATGAGCACTTTAGAATAGTCAAATACCAGTCAGTTAAACTCAGAACAGTCTAGTAACTCGGTGTCTTTTAGTTGGGAGTAGGATTTAGCATCGAGCAAGTGTAGGGATGGCAGCTCCCCGTCAAATAGGAAGAGTCATTAGTAGTAGTTCCTATAATCTAGAACTACATAGCCAGTGTAGGATATGAGTAGTCACCCATCAGATTAGGCTTGACTATCTCGCAGGGGTCACCCATCAGTTCGGAATTGACACCCTTAGTCCTTTGGAAATTATATCATTTTAGTGGATCCACAGAGCTATTGTTAGTACCCGTGGCACAGTATTAACACCCTTCTAGCTAGGGTTATAGGTTGGAACCCGGTTAGCTCAAATTGGGGAATGTCGGTTAGATGATACCTCCTACAGTCTCAGATATAGTGTCAGATATAGTCTCAGTTAAGTTATTCAGTCTTAGTGTTGTTTAACCAAAGCATACAAAATTTAGTCATTTCAGTACTTCAGTTTACAGATTTTACTCAGTTCATATTATATGCTTGGCCATGCATCCTTAGTGCCTACCAATTTTCATGTATTTTTAGTAGTTAAAGATTCTCATGTATACATAGTATTTAAATACTTCACGTATCTCCAATGCCTATAGATTTTATGTTATCTATTCAGTATCCCATGCTTTACATGTATATTCAGATAGTTTATTATTTTTTATTCGTGAAACCATGCATACCAGCCTACCTCATTTGGCATACCAGTATATTCAAAGTACTGAACTTATACCCTTTTCTTTTACGCTATGATGTCTTATATCATAGGTTCTAACGCTTAGTTCTTAGCTCGTAAATAGACTTATCAAAACCTCAGCAGTAGCAGTGGTGAGTCTCATACTTCAAGGACAGGCTTACTTTATTTCATGTCTCAGTTAGTAGTTAGTTGGAGTTAGTGAGGGTCTGTCCTATCGACTCATATTCAGTCAGTTAGTTATAGAGGTTTTTAAAATATTTGAGTCAGTTATTCAGTATTTGGATATTATAGTAGTTATCCAGTTTATCACTATTTATTCAAATTCAGTCAGTTGTTTCTACTGACTCGTATTTCAGTTTTAAATTCAATTATTATTCTTCTGTATTTATGATTATGTTATTCAGTACTCACAGTAGGTACCATCTCATGAGTTAGCTTGTGGTCCCTCAGGACTGTAAGCACCATGTGATGATTAGGGGGTAGTATCGAGTCATTACAAACTTGGTATCAAAGCTAGGATTTAAAGTGTCCTAGGAAGTATGAAAGTTGCGTTGAGTACAGTCTTGTGCATGGGTGTGTAACGTGCCACACTTATGGACGAGAGGCTACAAGGCATTTAGGAAAAGTTTCCCTTCTTTTAAGTATTCATGTCATGCGATTGAGAATGAGCTCAAGTTAAACTCTCAATCTAATCCACTTCTTCCTTCAGTTTACAGAACATGCCTACCAAGAAGAACGGAAGAAGAACAAGAACTCAGCCAGCCCCTCAGCCCATCCAGGCAGATCCTCTGGATGAGCATGTCTCTCACGCAAAATTTAGGGTTGTGTTTACTACTCTAGAAACCTCTATAGCAGCACAAAATAAATGGGCATCTGCTATTCTGGCCAACCCAGTGCCCAATACTGCTGCAACAAGAATTCAAGATTTCACCCGAATGAATCCTCCTTTTTTCATGGGATCCAAGTCTGAAGAGGATCCACATGAATTCTTAGATATGGTTTAGAAGGTAACGAATGCTATGGGGGTGACGTCTAGTCAGAGTGCCGAGTTGGTTGTATATCAATTACAGGATGTAGCCCATACTTGGTTTAAGTAGTGGAAAGTTTATAGAGGTGTTGATGCAGGGTCTATAGAATTGGAAGATTTTGCCATGGTTTTCTTGGATAGATTATTTCCATTGGATTTGAGATATACCAAAGTGTTGGAATTTATTAATTTGAGGCAAGGGAGTATTCTCTCAATTTCACTCAGTTATCTAGATATGCACCTCATGTGGTGGCTAACAGTAGGTCCAAGATGAGTATGTTTGTGTCTACCTTATTTGATAGTATGGTCAAGGAGTGCAGGACGGCAATACTGATTAGTGAGATGGACTTGTCTAGGCTGATGGTTTATGCTCAACAAATAAAGGATTAGAAGATTAAAGAGAGGGAGAGAGGAAACAAAAAAGCTAGGATGGGTAGTTTTAGTTTCAATCAGCTAAAGTTAGAAGGTGGAAACTATCCTCAGTTTCAATAGAGGTCTTCTGCCTTAGTACTTTCTTTATCCAATGCCCCAGTACCCAAATTCAGAAAAGACAATAGGGATAGGGCAACAGGATCTAAGTCCCAGGTCAGTGTTAGTAGTTCTTGTACCAATCCTTTATGTCAGAAATGTGGCAGACACCATCAGGGTGAGTGTAGAGTGGGTAGTGATGTGTGCTTCGAGTGTGGCAAGTCAGGCCATTGGATTCAAAAGTGTCGGGTAGTTGCTCAGAAAGGTATGGATGTGCGACAATAGGGCCAGTCCCATCAGTCATTAGTTTTATTCGGCCACCCAACTCAGCAGGGTATCACTTCCAGTGCTACCAGTGGTCAGCGTTCGAATAGATTCTATGCTCTTCAGTCCCACTAAGATCAGGAAAATTCTCCTGACTTAGATACTCGTACGTTGTAGGTCTTTCACTTACATTCTTTACTAGACCCTGGACCTTCTCTTTATTTTGTAACTCTATATATAGCCATCAACTTTGATGTCAATCCTGGAAATCTAGTAGATCCCTTTTCAGTGTCTACCCAGTAGGTTTTCCATTATAGCCAGACAGGTATACAGGAATTGTCTGGTCATAATAGCTTAAAAAGCTACTTTAGTTGATCTCGTAGAGTTAGAGATGATAGATTTTAACGTCATTCTCAACATGGATTGGCTTCACTCATGCTATGCCTCAGTTGATTATAGAAATAGAATAGTTCATTTTCAGTTTCCAAATGAACTAGTCCTTGAATGGAGGGGTAGTACTACAGCTCTTAGGGGTCAATTGATTTCTTACCTTAGAGCCAGAAAGATGATATCCAAGGGGTGTGTCTATTATCTTGTACGATTCAAAGACTCTATCTTAGAAACTCCTACTCTTGAGTTAGTCCCAGTTGTATATGAATTCTCAGATATATTTCCTGAAGATCTTCCTAGAGTTCCTCTCAAAAGGGAAATCGACTTTTAAATAGACCTTCCCCCAGATACTCATCCTTTATCTATTCCGCCATATAGAATTGCTCCAGCTGAACTCAAAGAACTGAAAGAATAGTTGAAGGATCTTTTATATAAGGGATTCATCAGACCCAGTATCTCTCCGTGGGGTGCACCTATTCTATTCATGCATAAAAAAGATGGTTCTCTCAGAATATACATAGACTACCGTCAATTAAATAAGGTCACAGTCAAGAATAAATATCCACTTTCTAGAATTAATGACTTACTGGACCAACTTCAGGGTGCCAATTACTTTTCCAAGATAAACCTCAGATTAGACTATTATCAGCTTAGAGTCAGAGAATGTGACATCCCAAAAATATCTTTTCAAACTTGGTATGGTCACTTCGAATTTCTAGTCATGTCCTTTGGTCTTAAAAATGCCCCAGCAGCCTTTATGGACTTGATGAACCGAGTGTTCAAGCAGTACTTAGATATGTTCATCATAGTCTTTATTGATGACATTCTTGTCTATTCTCATAGCGAAAGCGATCATGCAAACCATCTCAGCATAATGCTTCAGACTCTTAGAGCCCATCAGTTATTCACTAAATTTAGTAAGTGTGAATTTTGGCTAAGATCAGTAGCATTACTTGGTTATATTATTTCCGATGATGGCATTGGAGTTGATCCTCAAAAGACTGAAGCAGTGAGAAACTGGCCTAGACCTATCTTTCCATCAGATATCAAATGTTTCTTAGGTTTAGTTGGCTATTACCGTCGGTTTATTGAGGGGTTTTCTTCTATTTCATCCCCCATGTCCAGATTGACTCATAAGAAAGTTATGTTTCAGTGGTCAGATTCATGCGAGAAGAGTTTTCAGGAGTTGAAGACTCGACTCACCTCAGCCCTAGTCTTGACACTACCAGACGATTCAGATGGTTTTGTTGTGTACTGTGATACACCCAGAGTAGGTTTAGGTTTGTCCTCGTGCAGAAAGGTAAGGTTATATCCGATGCCTCCAGATAGGTTAAGCCTCATGTGAAGAATTATCTGACTCATGATCTTGAGCTAGCAACTATAGTGTTTGCCTTAAAGACTTAGAGGTATTACTTGTATGGGGTACGTATAGATGTGTTCACAGATCATAAAGGCCTTCAATATGTGTTCTCTTAGAAAGATTTGAATTTATGTCAGAGAAAATAGTTAGAGTTATTAAAGGATTATGACATGAGTGTTCTGTATCATTCGAGCAAGGCCAATATAGTGGTTGATGCTCTTAGTAGAATGTCTATGGGTAGTAGCTCATGTTGTGGATGGTAAGAAAAAGTTAGCTCAAGAAGTTCATCAACTTACCCGACTAGGTTTCTATTTACTCAATTCAGCAGAAGGTAGTGTATGGGTGCAGAGTAGCTTAGAGTCATCTATTTTATGAGGTAAAGAAAAAGTAGGATAGAGATCCCAGTCTAGTTAATTTGAAATAATCAGTCAGAGATCAGAAAGTGGAGGTTTTCTCCCAAGGGGGAGCTGGTGTTTTGCATTATAAGGGTAGATTATGTGTGCCTGGTGCAGATGATTTGAGGTAATTAATTCTTGCAGAAGTGCATGGTGTACGTTACTCTATTCATCCAGGGACCACTAAGATGTACTGTAATTTGCGGGAGATTTATTGGTCGAGTGGGATGAAGAGACATATTGTAGAGTTTGTAGCTAAGTGCTCTACATGTTAGCAAGTTAAGGTTGAGCACTAGAAACCTAGTGGGTCCATGCAGGAGTTTAGTATTCCCATATGGAAATAGGAGGAAGTGAACATGGACTTTGTGAAAGGTTTGCCTCGTACCCATCGTCAGCATGACTCTACTTCGGTTATCATAGAAAGGATGACCAAATCAGCTCATTTCTTCCAGTCCATGCCTCTTACTTAACTGAGGACTATGTCAATCTCTATCTCAGAGAGTTGGTTAGGTTTCATAGTGTTCCCTTATCTATCATCTCAGATAGAGGTACCCAGTTTACCTTTCACTTCTGGAAAGCATTCCAAAAGGGTCTTGGTATCCAAGTCCACCTTAGTACAGCCTTCCACCCTCAGATAGACGGTTAAGCATAAATCACCATTCAGACTTTTGAGGATATGCTGAGAGCGTATGTTGTTGATTTCAAGGGTAGTTGGGATGATCATTTTCCTTTGATTGAATTCGCATACAATAACAACTATTATTCTTGTATTTGTATGGCTCCGTTTGAGGCTCTCTATGGTAGGAGATGTAGATCTCTAATTGGTTGGTTTGAAGTTGGTGAGGCTGCAGTAGTAGGGCCTGACTTGGTGTTTTATGCATTAGAAAAGGTTCAGTTGATCAGAGAAAGGCTTAGGGTTTCCCAGAGCCGACAAAAATCATATGCTAATGTGAGGAGAAACGATCTCAAGTTTGAGGTCGGTGACTTTGTATACTTGAAAATCTCTTCCATGAAGGGAGTGAAGAGATTTGGAAAGAAAGGGAAACTCAGTCCCTGAAATATTGGTCCCTTCAGAATTCTCAGTCGTTTTAGAAAGGTAGCTACGAGCTTGAGTTTCCTTCAGATTTAGCCTCAGTACACCCAGTGTTCTATGTCTTATTGTTGAAAAAGTGTATTAGTGATCCAGCTGTAGTTGTTCCCTTAGAAAGTGTAGATATTCATAATAGTCTTTCCTTTGAGGAAGTTCCAGTCGAAATTCTTGATCACCAAGTTCGTAGACTAAGGAAAAAAGAAGTTCTACTAGTAAAAGTTCTTTGGCAGAATTAGTCCATTGAGGGAGCCACTTAGGAAGCAGAAGTAGATATGTGGACCAAGTACCCTCATCTTTTCTCTATGAATCCAGATTCAGTATAAGGTACTAATCATCTTAAGATTTTCTTTTCTCTGTCATGCTCAGTTTCAGCCGTACATCACATTCATAACAGTTGTGCATTCATGAATCAGTTCAATCATGCATTCCATGCATCACACATGCATATGCAGTGTGTAAGCTCAGATCATCAACTTTCTTAGCTTAACAAGTTTCATTCGGGGACGAATTATCCCAAGGGGGAGATATTGTAACACCCCATATGTTCCTAGCATTATCTAAGTCCCATACATGAGTATTCGTATATGAAAATTTTGAAACACTTATTTTATTTTTCATTTTAGAGCCTGTCATTGCATAGGAAATTCAGTTAACTTTCCAACAATATAAAATTCGCCTAAATCCGATAACCGGGTAAGAAGTTATGGTGATTTTAATTTTCAATTGTAAAGCACCACCATTTTAAACCTTAGCGTGTCACGGAGCCAGCATAAATGAGATTGTTAATTTCCAGTGAAGCTCTGCAAAACCACCGCGTCGTGCCGTCATCTAAAATCCTAATTGTCCTTTTCCAGTGTCCTGTCATAATAATGGCGTACCACGATAATGGCACGTCGCACCAAGGATGAATTTCAGAATCAAAAGGGCACCGCGATTACTCCGTGTTGCTCCATGTCCTCAATTCCCAGTTTTCCTATTTTCCAGTGGCTTGGCACAATAGTGGCGCATTGCA
The DNA here is from genome assembly GCF_002878395.1 of Capsicum annuum. Classification (NCBI taxonomy): domain Eukaryota; kingdom Viridiplantae; phylum Streptophyta; class Magnoliopsida; order Solanales; family Solanaceae; genus Capsicum; species Capsicum annuum. The sequence goes on along the minus strand of NW_025827895.1, from coordinate 22,340 downwards.
CCAAGGCAAAAAATTGGGATGGTTAGTTTTCAGCTTCCGATTTTAAATTTGTTTAAGGGTATTTGGGTCTTTTTTCACGGCTCTAATTGACCTAAAACACAAAATTTAACCCTTAAACACCCTAAGTAGTAATCATTATTCAATTTCTCTTCAAAATTAAAGATCCCCTTTTCAAGAACAAGAAACCCTAGCTCTCAAATTCAAGGCAATTTCTCAAGAACTCCCCATCAATCCTTCCAAATTCATCATTCCAGGTATGTTAGATGTTTATTCATGGATCCCTTTCATCCATGGAGTCTAAGCAACCCTTTTAAATCATAAAGTTATGATCTTTTCAAGGTATCATGTTTTAAATTATGATTTCATCCATGAATCTCCATGTACTATTGATTTTATACCATGTTACCATGAAGTTATTGTTATTATTCAATCTTCTATGTTTTAATACTATTATTTAGTGAATTAAATGAAGATTTAATCCTATGATGGTGAATTCAAGCTATTCCTACAAATTCCATGACATTCCTATGATTGTTTTAAGCCATGAACTACAAGTGTTTGATAAAATACCTTCAAAGTGATTTAATTATTAAGAGCCTTCTTGTTTTGATCTCCAAGTGTTGTTGTCATTTTACTATTATTGTTTTGAGTCTTAGGGGTATTGAATACCCGAAATCCATAACTGTTTATTTAGTCTAGTCTCGGTACATTACAGAATAGTCTTCAGAATATGTTAAGTTACCCGATATGTTAAACTATTTTAACTTAACATAGTTTAACATATCGGATAACTTAACATAGTTTAACATAGCTCTTGAAATGCTATGTCATAGCATTCCTTAATTATTTGTTTTAACCTTATTAATTCTTCTATATTAATAGGGCAATTAATAGTCTTTTTGACTTAAGATACGTAAATAATTGTGTAACATTATTAGTCTTTACTATTTGTTTAATATACTATATGGAGCAAATAAGATTAACAGAAATACTTATGAAAAAGAATCTACTTGACTACATATAAACTAGAAATATGAAACATATAGTATACCTTAAAAATAATATAGAAAAACTAATAAGGTTAAAACAAATAACTAAAGAATGCTATGACATAGCATTTCAAGAGCTATGTTAAACTGTGTTAAGTTACCTGCTACGTTAAACTATGTTAAGTTACCCGCACTATCGACACCCCCTAACAATTGTTTTAAATGGTCTTCTCATAATTAACACATATCTACTTGTACATTTTTTAGATCTTATTTGAAGAAATGGACAGTAGTAAAATAATACCAATATATATATACAATATAAGAAGTTAGAATACAATAAGAATGATCCAAAAAATTGACAATAAATATCTCAAATATGTCACAGATAATTAAAATAAATATGTAAAAAATTGAAAATAAATATCTCAAATATGTCATAAATGATTAAAATAAATATGTTTCTATTTTCTCTCTTCATTCTTTTTTTTTTTTAAATTCGCGCATCACGCTGGGATTAATACTAGTTTATGTAAATAAAGACTTTTAAATAAGTGCGGGTCTTTGGACGATCAAAAATATCTGGATCATCCACGTCGTTTGATCAGATGTTCCCCATCTATTCGTTCATATTTCACCAGCTTGCTTTATTAGGTCTATATTTTGCCTTTATTTTTTTATCTTATTACTTTAGTTGCTCTGTTCATTTATGTAAATAAAGACATTTTTACATGATGAAAACTAAGTATTTTTTCACTGTTAAGAGAAGGCGTCTAACTAGAAACACAAAACAATATCTAAAATATCTTTGAATATACTTTTTTTTTGGTAATAAAAAAATACATAAACTTAAGTAGAGGGAGATTTTAAGAATAACAATACCATTAGTCCCAAATTAATTGGTAAAAGTTTCTAAAAAAGCTTGATTCTTAAAATTTTAAATCCCTTTTAGTTCGATCTAAAAATATTTAGTTGACTCTCAAAATTTCATTTATATCAAGTAAATTGGGATGAAGGAAGTAACATATATTATCTAAAAATTACATAAAAGTTGTAACACCCTGGACTTCCCGGCATGTAAATAGAGCTTAAAATGAGCCCACAATACCCCTAGATCGAAGATAAACCACTTTAAGATGAGTTGGGATGGCTTGGGGGAACTTTTAGATGAAATTGGACGGCATGCGACTAGAGGGGGACCCACGTGATGGCCCTGCGCTATGAGGGCTGCCGTGAGGGGCTACTGTCTCAATCTCGCAGAGGGCTTACGCCGCGATGTGAGGCCTCCCCTGTACATTTGGGGTCGCACCGCGAGGCTGCCTCTATGCATTGGGGTCCGCACCGCGCCCCACCCCCATTACCTGTCGGTTTTTACAATCTTTTGAGTATTCATAAGGGGTATTTCAATCCTTACACAACTAAAATCATTCCTTAATATTCTATTATGTTCTAACTAATTGAGAATAGCCCTAAATCAACATCAGAACACCCTCAAGCCCTATCTAAGTCACGAATTGAGAAGAAAAAAGAGTAAGAGAGCCCAAGGGTAACTTTTGATTCAATGTCTCTCCATTAGAGGTATGTAGAACGACCTAAATCACATGGGGTTTTGATTTATAATCTTTAATCTATTCTAAGTGTTGAAATTATGGGATTTAATTTAATTACAAAAGCATGTTTTCAAGATTTTCACTTCAACCTCAATTTTTTTGTGTGTATGTATGTGTGTGTGTGTGTGTATATATAATGGTGATTTATGAAAAGAATAAGTTTGTGAATGGTTTCCTTTCCTGACTATGCACGTGGATGGATTTCAATCAATATTAATTGTGTAAATGTTGCTCTTATTTCTTTATGGTAGTTATTTGAATATGATTGAAAAGGTGTAAGTCTTCTCCTAAAGCTTTTACAAAATTCATGTATGAGAAATGCTTACTTAAACCACCTTGTTTACTAAAAGATTCTTACTTTGTGACTTTTGGAACATCTTATGAAGATAAACAATTTATGATCTGTAAGTGGTAAAATAGAACATGCAATATGGCTTATGGAACTTGCAAGTATTGATATGATGATATCAAATTAGACAAATGTCATGTCAAACTATAGACCATTTCAAACTACAGACCATATCAGACTACGAACCCTTTTCAGACTATAGACCATGTTTTAAAAAAAATGCATGTTTTGCATGGTAAAAATAAGGGATTAAAGAGAGTTAGGTGGCTAACCGAGAAGGCACGAGTTCAGATAACTCATAGTTCAAAATTATGTTTTACCAACACAATATTGATCCTATCCTAAAATACAGATGAACAGTGTATACTTGCTATATGCTTTTGTATACTAGATCAGACATTTCAATCCTTGCAGAAAAATCATATTGGGGGCTTGACCAATCAGTTAATGTCGGACCGTGCATAGCCCATGGGTTTTTTCAAACCATGTCGGATATGCCACCTATCTCAGAACTAAAGGACACCATGATATGGTTTTGAAGGCAGTTTTGAATTAAAATCTATGTTTTCAGACTGATTTGATATTACGTGACCCTATGTTATAATTCTTACAATGTTTTCACTATTATGCTATTTTTAGAAGTTATTTCAATTGTCCATTTCATATACCAATACATTTCAAGTATTTACCGTCCTCGAACGATGACATATCTCATAATATAGGTTTTAAGGTCCAGTCCCGTGGTCCAGTACAGTAGTAGACTTCTTTCAGAGTTTAGAGTTGATGAGACTCTTTTGTTCGAAAGGCATTGACTTATTTGCTAGTTCCTTTCAATTTCATGGTTCGGCTGGGGATCTTGTCCTAGCTAAGATAGATAAGTAATCATTAGAGGCTTTGTAGACTGGATTGAGTTTTCTGTTTTAGTATGACTTAATGTAATAAGTTTGATTAAGAGACTTCCCCATATTACATTATATCTTTTACTTTACATGTGAATTATGTTTATGATAGTATACTAAGGGGCCTCTCGGCCTTCGTTGTTTAGGATTTTTGTCATGATCAAGGTCTCGACACTGGTCATGACAAGCTTAGTATTAGAGCACGATTCAGGGTCCCACGGTATTTACAAAGTCGTGTTGAGTAGATTCCTTTTTATGGGTGTGTAGTGAGCCATACTTTTAAGAGGGAGGCTACAAGGCATTTAAGAATGCTTCTCTGTCTTCATGTTTTAATTCGTGCTATAGAGTCTAGTATAAATGAAGTTATTCTAACTCTTAACTTTCCATAGTTTAGATCATGACTCACCGAAGATCCAATTATTGGAACACCTCAACTGGATCCTTCATTCCTACTGGGACAAATACTAATGAGGTCCACTCTACTCATGGGATGCAGACCCGATATATGGATTATACTATGAAATTTAGTACTCAGCTTGGGGTTCTACCATCTAAATAAGACCTCTTTGAGCCTTTCAGGTTGGTGTCAGCCTTACTCAGTCTCCCTAGAAGAAGGTCTCGAATGCTGAGTTTCGTAAATCTATCCATATGCTTGTTTAGCTCATGGCATCGCAGTCCTATCAGTATAGAAATATGAGTTCTATTATCGACTCATCTAAGGCCACCAGGGTTGGTCAATTCATGAGGTTGAACCCACCCACTTTTATGGGTTTTAAGGTAGGAGAAGATCTTTAAGAATTTATAGATGAGATGGAGAAGATATTCAGACTTATGTATGCTAGTGATTTAGAGGGTGGATTTTGATTCCTATTAGTTGAAAAGGGTAGCTTATCAGTGGTATGATGAGTACGAAGAGTTAAGAGGTGAAAATATTGAACCTACGATATGGGAAGAGTTCTCTAATGCTTTCTTTGATCATTTTTTCCCTTAAGACTTGAGAAAAGCTAAGGCTGAGGAATTTGTGAATCTAAAGTAGGGTAATATGAGTGTCAAATAGAATGCATTGAAGTTCACCCAACTGTCTCGTTATGACTAGAGTTGGTGTCCAATATAAGGTCTTGTATGAGAAAGCTCACATCTGGCCTTTCTAGCGACTTGGTATTAGAGTATAAGGGGCTAATGCTGAACAATAATATTGATATCTCCAGGTTAGTAGTGCATATGCAATAGGTAGAATATAAGAAGACAAAGTAGGCAGAGATAGAGGAGAGGTAGACCAAGAGGGATAGGTCAGCAGACTAGGATGTCAGACGGTAACAGAGTGGAAATTAGGGCAAGAAATAGTCCATAAAAAATCTTTAGAGTAATGGTCAGTCATCAACTTGTGCACCTATACCTAGGCCATCAGGCGCTCAGCTTTTCTAGCCGAATAATGGTCCAAACATGCAAGGCCCTCAGTCTTAGGGAAGTGTAGCTCAGCCAACTAGGTCACATCCTCACTGCAACACCTGTGTAAAATTTCATCCAGAGAAGTGTAAATATAGGAATCTTATGTGCTATGGATGTTGTCAGGCCGGTAATTTTAAGAGAGATTATCCCTCCACCAAGGGAAAATATAGGGCCAATAAGGCCCAAGATACTTCTTTAACCCCCCTCCTCTCCAGTTAAGGGTGTCATTTTTTGTACAAGAAGGGATAGTAACCGTCTGTATGCTTTATCTACTCACTTAGACTTAGAAGGCTTGTCGAATGTTGTTATGTGTATGTTATAAAATTTCTCATATGATGTTTATGTGATACTTGATCCCGGGTCTATCCTATCTTATGTAACCCCTTATGTGGCTATGAATTTTGGCTCTGACCCAAAAAATATTCTTGAGCCCATCTGAGTTTCAACCCTGGTTAGTGAGTATAATGTTTCTTGAAGAGTTTACAAAAATTCTGTGGTGTTTTTTTTTCATCTAAATACTATGGTAGACCTTGTAGAGCTTGACATGGTAGACTTCGATGTGATTCTAGGGATGGACTGGCTTCATTCCTGTTATGCTACCCTAGACTATAAAACCAGAAAGGTTAAATTCAATTTTCCTAATGAACCCATCATGGAATGAGAGGGAAATTCCTTAACACCTAAGGAGAAATTCATATCTTATCTTAGGGCCCGTAAGTTGATATCTAAGGGTTGTTTGTACCATCTTATTTGAGTAAAATATTCTAATATGAAAAGTCCCCTTTTTTAGTCAGTCCCAGTAATTAATAAATTCCCAAAAGTTTTTTCTAATGATAGCTAGGGATTCCCTCAGATAGGGAGATTGACTTTGGAATTGACTTATTTCCTTACACTTAGCCCATTTCTATTCTTCTATATAGAATGGCTCTAGTGAAACTAAAATAAATGAAGGAATGATTAAAAAACCTTTTAATAAAGGTTTTGATTCATCCTAGTGTCTCTCCATGGGGTACTCATATGCTCTTTATGCGGTAAAAAGGATAGTTCCCTTCATATATGTACAGATTACCGTTAGCTGCATAAGGTTATTGTTAAGAATAAGGACTCTCTCCCTAGAACTGATGATATTTTTGACCAACTTTAAGGTGCTAAATATTTCTCTAAGAGAGACCTTCGTTCGAGTTACCATCAGTGAGGGTTAGGAAGGCTGACATTTCCAAAACTGTCTTCGAAACCTAATATGGTCACTATGAATTTTTGTTCATGTACTATGGATTAACTAATGCACCTGCAACTTTTATAGATATCATGAATAGGGTATTCCACTAGTTCTTGGATTCATTCATCATAGTCTTTATTGATGAAATTTTTGTTTACTCCAAGAGTGAGGAGGATTATGTCAATTACCTTCGTATCATACTTTAGACCCTTAAATATCAAGAGTTATATGCTAAATTTTCTAAATGTGAATTCTAGCTCAATACGGTAGCTTTTTTGGGTCATATTGTTTCTAATGAAGGGATTAAGGTTGATCCACCAAAGGTTGAAGCAGTAAAAAAATGGCCAAGACCCACGACTCTAATCAACATTCAGAGCTTCTTGGGTCTAGTGGGGTACTATAAAAGGTTTGTAGAGAGTTTTTCATCTATAGTTGCTCCACTTACTAAGTTGACTTTGAATAAGGTAAAGATCTTGTGGTCTGAGGCTTGTGAAAATAGTTTTAAAAGATTAAATGATAAGTTGACAATTGTTCTGCTTTTAACCCTTCCCGAAGGTACAATGGGATTTGTTGTATATTGTGATGAGCCTTGGGTAGGACTTGGTTATGTACTTATGAAGGGTGGTAAGGTGAAGCTTATGTATCCAGACAATTGAAAGTCCATAGAATAACTATCCCACCCATAATCTAGAGTTGGCAGTTATGGTTTTTGCACTCAAGATTTGGCGTTAGTTCCTTTATGGGGTATATGTTGATAGTTGTAAGACCCCGCAAAATCCTAAGTTTAACTCAGCCTTTTAAGCTTACTAAGGGGTCCCATACTTAGAAAATTTTAGCTAAATTATTCAAACTTAGTGTCATTTTGTCCTTTGTAAGTTGGTAACTCTATTTCACGACCTCTATGACCTTAAAACATCAATCTTTAGGTTAATTCATGATCAGGCAAGTCAGTAGGTGTTTTCGGACAAGCTTTGTATTTTTTGGACCTTGTTTGAACCACGTTTGGGAATCCAAAATAGTTTATCGACCCGATCTCAGCACGGTACGGCAGCCATTGCATCAATCAATATTTTCCTTGGCTCCCAGTGGCAATTTTCAGTGAACCGATGTGGCAAGTTAGCTATCGCATCGATGCTAATGACGCGGTGCGTCGGTCTGTGCGTCGATGGTTTAATTTTCAGTCATTAAAAATCCGCATCTTTGGGAGTAATTGGGTCTTTTTTCCACATCCCTCATCCCTATAACACGAGATTTAGCCGTCAATTAGCAAATTATATTCATTCTTTCTCAAAACACTCAAGAACAAAAACCCTAAGAGATTAAATTTCAAATTCAAGGCTCAAGAATCCACCATTAATATTCCAGAATTTAGCAACCAAGGTATGTCACGTGTTTATCCAAGGGTTCCTTCCACCCTTGGAGTCCAAGAAACTCTTTTAAACTTCAAGTAGCTTGATTTCATGCTTTTCGTGATTTCAATTCAAGTGTATTCATGATTATAATGTTGATTGGATTTCTATTCCATGATTTAAGTGCAAGATTTATGCAAAAACAACTATTATGTATGTAGTATTATATGAATTCATGTCAAAGCCTTGAAATTATGATGCTCAGGTGTTGACTAGTACTATGTGCATATACAATGCCTTCCAAGTATTTGATGAGTTGTTTATGAGAAATAAATAATCAAATTATATCATGTTAGCATGTATTCAAGTTCATGTCATACAAGTGTTTGCTAGAATGTCCCAATTAATGAATAATGAACAAGTAGTTATTTATCATATTTCAAGATATTGCCATGTCTTATTATTTATGCTATCAAGTCCTGAGGGCATTTAATACCCGACAATTTAGCCGATTACCTAGAGCCATGTTCAGTCTTAGGATAGTATCAATCATGTCATGATTAGTAGTACTCTCAGTCAGTTACAGAACTCAAGAAGAACTCAGTAGACTCAGTATTAGTTAAGTTCAGTTCAGTATTCAGTTCAGAACTCAGTAAATTCAATTAGTTAACAGAATTCAGTAGTATTCCATCAGTAAACAGAACTTAGTGAACTCAATTTAGTTCAGTTAAAAAGTATGATCAGTAATAGTTCAGTCCAGGTTTGAACAGTTTAAAAATCAGTTCAGTGTCTATTCAGATGGGAGTAGGATTCAGCACCGAGTTAACCCAAGGATGGGGGCATTTCTACCAGCAGAGGGTTTGACCTTTAGTATCAATCCCTGTGTTATAGAACTACGTAGACAGCATAGGTTGAGATATCTTTCTTCCAGATATTATGCGGGTTGATATATCTCATTTAAGTTTTTCCTGCCAACGAATGTAGACAAAAGAGCTTCCTGTCAAAGAGGGTTAACTCGCAGCTTATCTTTACCCGTGGCATGGTATTGACACCCTTCCAACTGGATTATAGGTTGGACCCCAATCTATTTAGAAAGGGGAATGTGGTTAGATGATTACATCCCACAGTCTCAATTTTAGATTCAGTCTCAGTACAAAACTCAGTTCAGTTCTACAGATTCAGGACTATCAGAAATAGTTACTCAATTCAGTACGGAACTCAGTATATTTCCATAGAATTAAGACTATCAGATACAGTCATTCAATTATCAGTAATTCAGTATTAGTATACTTAGATATCAGTTAATCAGTATTCAAATTTCATATTCAGTGTTATCACGATCTCAATTACAGTTTCGTATTCATGCATGTACTCTCATCTAGTTATACTCATGTCATTCAGTCAGTATTTTTCATGTACATAAACCTATGCATTTTAGCCTATGATATTTTATATCATAGGTTCAGACGCATGGGCTCCCGATCATCCCTAGCAGTTACAGATTTTTAGCAGTCAGAGTTAGTGGTGAGTCCTCATAGTTTGAGGACATGATCATTATTTTAGTATTTTAATTTATTTCAGTAGCCAAAGTTAGTTGGGGACTTTTCCCATCAACTCTACATTTCAGATAGTTTAAAGGCTTTTCAGACTAGAGTATTTTCAGACAGATGTTTCAGTTTTGGTATTGTTATACCGTATTCAGTTTTATTATAGTGTTGAACCTTATGGCATGTTTTTCACCTAATTTTTGCATATTATAGTATTATTATTCAGCTAATGCAGCAGGTAATAGTCATAGGTTAGCTTGTGGTCCTTGAAGATTATGAGCACCATGTAGCATCCGAGGTACAGACTCAAGGCATTATAAACTTAGTATTAGAGCCTAAGGTTCAACAGAGTACTAGGAAGTCTAAAAGCCACATCTAGTAGAGTTTTGTGCATGGGTGTATAATGTGCCACACTTATGAACAAGAGGCTATGAGATGTTTTAGGAAAAGTTTTCCTTCTTTCAGTATTCATGTCGTACGAGTGAGCATAAGCTCAAGTTAAGCTCTCAGTCTAATTTATCTCTTCCTTATGCTTACAGAACATGTCTTCCAGAGAAGCTAACGAAAGAAGTAATGAAAACCAATCAGCCCCTCCACCCGTTCAGGCAGATCCTCTAAATGAGCATGTTTCTCACACTAAATTTAGAGATACTTTCACCACCTTAGCTTATTCAGTAGTTTCTCAGAATAGTCAGCTGGCTGTTATCCTATCTAGGCTTACAGCTCACGCTTCGTAGAGTAAAGAGGAGAGGCATGGAAAAAAGAGGAGAAAGAATAAGAGCGCCAAAATGTCTAAGCCAAAGAGTGGCCGAACCAACCCTTTTGCCAGAAATATGACAGAAACTACCAGGGTATCTGTAGAGCTAGCAGTGATGTGTGTTTCAGATGTGGAAAGACAGGCCATAGGATCAGAGATTTCCCTCAGTCAGGTTCTAAGAGTCAGTATAATCGTCCCTTAGCTCAGTCTGGTCGCCTGACTCAGCAGGGTGCCATATCTAGTGCCACCAGTGGGCAGCGCCCAAATAGACTCTACGCTCTTTAGTCTTGATAAGATCAGGAAATTTCTCCTAATATGGTCATTGGTACATTACAAGTTTTCCATTTACATGTCTATGCTTTACTAGATCCAGGAGCTTTTGTGTCCTTTGTTACTCCATATATGGAAGTTGATTTCGAAGTCAGTCCTGTAACTCTAGCAGAGCATTTATCAGTCTCTACCCCAGTGGGTAAATCTATCATAGCCCGGTGGGTATACAGGAACTATTCGGTTATAATATCTTAGAAAGTCACTTCAGTAGACTGAGTCAAATTAGAGATGACTGATTTTGATGTCATTTACAACATAGATTGGCTTCATTCCTTGTATGCCTCAGTCGACTATAGAAATAAAATTATTCAGTTTTAGTTTTTGAATGAACCTGTCCTTGAGTAGAGGGGTAGTACTTCAGCACTTAGGGGTCAGCTTATTTCTTACCTAAGGTCAAGAAAAATAATATCTAAGGGATGTGTCTACCATCTCGTTTGAGTTCATGACTCTAGTTTAGAAACCCCTACTCTTGAATCAGTGTCAGTAGTATGTGAATTTCCAAATGTGTTTACCAAAAATCTTTTCGGAGTTTCTCCTGAAAGGGAAATCGACTTCAGAATAGACCTTCTTCCAAATACTCAACCCATATCTATTCTGGCATACAGAATGGATTCTACAGAACTCAAAGAATTAAAAGAACAGTTAAAAGATCTCCTAGATAAGGGATTCATCATACCTAGTGTGTCCTCGTGGAGTGCACCAATTCTATTCTACATAAGAAAGATAGTTCTCTCAGAATGTGTATGGACTACCGTCAGCTAAATAAAGTCACGGTCAAGAAACAAGTATCCACTTCCTAGGATCAATAAATTATTTGACCAACTTCAGGGTGCCAGTTACTTTTTTGAAATAAACCTCAGATTAGGCTATCATCGGCTCAGAGTCAGAGAATGTGATATTCTAAAATAGTTTTTAAAACTCGGTATGGTTACTTCGAGTTCTTAGTCATGTCATTTGGTCTTACTAATTCCCCAACGACTTTCATGGACTTTATGAACTATGTGTTCAAATAGTACTTGGATATATTCTTCATAGTCTACATAGATGACACTCTTGTCTATTCCCGTAATAAGGATGAACCCGCTGATCATCTCAGACTCGTACTTCAGACTCTCAAGAACCATCAGTTATCATGATACCCATACATGTCTTACATGTCAGCTCTATGATCATAGCCCATACTCGTCCACGTTAGCAATCATGCATGCTTAAAGTTCCTAGTATAAGGAGTTCCAGTTCACCCAGTGTTACAAATCATGTTTCATGAATATAAAAACTCCAAACTCAGGTCATACAGCTCATGACTCAGGTATCCATGTCATGTTATACAGTATGCTCAGTTCCCATGACCCATGCTACACTCCTAGTGATCGGGTAAATTCAGATTTCGTCATGCATGTCCTCAGTTTAGATCTTTTGATAAATCCATGGTGTTGACATTCTATTCTTCAAACCTTAGTTAAGTGTCGAGTTTTGTATAGTATTCATGCATACATCAGGTTCCCGTGTTACCCTTGAGTGGACTCTCCTTACAAAATGATATAGTGATAAGTAGTTGCTTAGAAGGGAGAAAGTAAACATTTTATGTTAAGAAAAGATTATTGCATGTTAGTTTTACACGAGGCTGTAGCTATGAAGATAGGCTTGAATGTCATGTTGATGTGTAAATGGCTAAATGCATCACGGAGATTTGAATAGGCTTGAACATATTGGGAGAATTCAGTCCAGATCAGACCTCAGTAGGTAGGGTTGTCAGAACCTAGTATTCAGTTCCAGTACAGTCTCAATTGTAGTCTTAGTTACAGTCTCAGTCACAGTCATAGTCCAGTAACCAGATCAGTAACTCAGTTCAGTTTTAGATTTGCTTGACCATAGCGTACAATTATCAGTTATTCATTTATCAGTATTTTAGTACCTCAGTTTACAAACTATTTTAGAATAATGTTATACGCTTGGTCTTGCATTCTCAAATAATATAGTTTATGAAAATTCATGCTCGGTTATCTCATGTTACTCAATCAGTCCTTACCATATATACATAATACTATGTAGGTTCAGTCCAGACTAAGTACAATTCAATCCTACATGACCAGTATTTAGTCATCAGCCACTCAGATAATCAGATAAGTTAGTATATTTATATGTTCGTGCTCAGTGCCCATGTGAATATTTTGGTAGCCTCAAGTGAAATGCATGCAGTGTTGAAGTAGAAATTCCAGTTGAGGGAATAGTCAAGAAACATGGCTAAGATTACAAGCTAGTAGTTTCAGTGCATAAGGCTTAGTAATTCTATCTTAGATGATGTTTCGTAGGTATTGCTCTATATTATAGAACTCTCAATCATCCCTAGCAGTTATAGATTTTCAATAGTCAGAGTTAGTGGTAAGTCCTCATAGTTCGAGGAAATGATCATTATTTCAGCATTTTAGTTTATTTTAGTAGTCGGAGTTAGTTAGGGACTTATCCAATCAACTCCACATTTCAGACAGTTTAGAGGCTTTTTCGACTAGAGTATTTTTAGACAGATGTTTTAGTTTTGGTATTGTTATATCGTTTTCAATTTTATTATAGTATTGAACCTTATGGCATGTTTTCCACCTAATTTCTACATATTACAGTATTATTATTATTCAGCTAATACAGCAGGTACCAGTCATGGGTTAGCTTATGGTCCTACGGGATTATGAGTATCATATAGCATCCGGGATACAGACTCGGGGCGTTACAATAGTTTCACTGATCATAAGAGCTTGTAGTATTTGTACACTTAGTAAGAGCTAAATCTCATACAGAGGCGGGAGCTTTAGTTTTTAAAATATTATGACATGAGCTTGCACTATCACCCAAGTAAATCTAATGTGGTTGTTGATGTCTTAGCAAGTTGTCCATGGGAAATATTTCTCATGTTGAGAAGGAAAGAGGAATTTGGTTAAGGATATACATTGAATTGCTAATTTGGGAGTTTGACTTTTAGACTCTGAGGATAGAAAATTGTTCGTTCAAGAGGTGGCTAAATAATCCTTATGTATCAAAGTTAAGAAAAAAAGAGCCAATGACCCTATATTGATGTAGATCAAGAAAAATATTGGTTAGCAAAAGGTTATGGCATTTCAAATTAGGGGAGATGATATTTTGAGGTACAAAGGGAGGTTTTTTATTCCAGAGTTGATGGGTTGCGAGAAAGGATTTTGACTGAAGCCTATATGTCCAAGTATGTTGTCTATCCCAATTCCACTAAAATGTATCATGACCTAAAGGAGATTTATTGGTGGAATAACATGAAGAGGGATGTTTCTAAGTTTGTAGCTAAGTGTTTAAATTTCCAACAAGTTAATATTGAGCACTTGAAGTCGGATGGTAAATCCCAAGACATCACTTTGTCTGTGTGGAAATGGAAGGTGACTAAGATGGACTTTGTTACCAGTTTTTCATGGTCCCCAAATCAGAACAATTCCATTTGGGTCATTGTTGATGGGATGACCAAGTCTGCTCACTTTATGCTTGTGAGGACTAATTATTCAGGAGAGTATTACACAAGATTATACATCCAATAGATAGTTCAGCGGCATGGAGCCCCATTGTCCATTATATACGACCAAGGTACGTAATTGTCTTCATAGTTTTGGCAATATTTTCATAAAGGGTTGGGTACCCAGGTGAACCTTAGCATTATTTTTCCACCCTCAAACGGATGAGCAAGCAGAATATACCATTTGGAATTTAAAGGACATGCTAAGGACCTGTATGATTGACTTTAAAGGTAATGGGGTAGATCATTTACCCCTAATATAGTTCACCTATAACAATAGCTCCCACTCTAGTATCTAGATGGCTTCTTTTAACGCTCTCTACTATAGAAGGTGTAGATCCCTTACTGGTTGGTATGAAGTGGAAAAAACACAATTATTTAGGCCTAATCTTGTACATCAAGCGATGAAAAAGGTAAAGGTTATTAAGGAGAGACTTAGACCACTCAGAGCTGCCAAAAGTCCTACATCGATGTGAGAAGAAGGGAACTAGAATTTTAGGTAGATGATTGGGTATTTTTGAAAGTTTCCCTTAAGAAAGGAGTTATGAGGTTTGGGAAGAAAGAAAATCTTGGTCCTCATTATGTAGGTCCTTACCAGATTACAAGGAGGATTGGTAGTGTAGTCTATGAGCTTGATTTGCTTATAAACTTGGCTTTGGTCCATTCCGTATTTCATGTGTCTATGCTTAACAAGTGTGTTGGAATCAATCTCTTATTTTTCCTATGTAGAAGACAACTGTAAAGAATTCCTTGTTATAGCGATATTGGATTAGCAAGTTTGAAAATTGAGAAATAAAAATATAACTTCAATGAAGGTGTTGTGGAGGAATAAAAAATTGAGGAATCTACTTGGGAATCAGAGGATGATATGCGTGCAGGGTACCCATCTCTATTTGAATCGTCGGATGACATTATAGAAGGTATTAATCTTATCTTACCCATTTTATCCCATTTAACTCTTTAAATCATACTTAGTGTGTCCTGGGTCATCATTTGGGGATGAATATATCCCAAGGGGGGAAGGATAATGTAACACCCCATACTTTTCGATATTTAAATAGAGCTTAAAATGAACCCATGAGACACTCTAGATCGATGATAAACCTCTTTAAGATGAGTTGGGTTATCTTGGGGAACTCAAAATTAGAGAGCATATGATGCAAGTGGGACCCCACGCGATGGCCCTGCTCCACGAGGGCCACCGCGAGGGACTAATACCTTAACCTCATTGAGGGACTGTGTCGCAAAGGGCACCATACGGTATAGGGTTTGCACTATTAGGCCTCCCCTGCGTATTTTGGGTTGCACTATGAGTCTGCCCCTGTGCGTTGGGAGTTACATCACGCCCCATCCCATTTACTCGATGATTTTTACAATGTTTGGAGTATTCATAAGAGGTATTTCAGTCCTTACACACCTAAAACTATCCCTTAATACTATATTATGTTCTCCCTAATTGATAATAACCCCAAGTGAGCTTCATAAAACCCTAAATTCCTATTTAAGTAAATAATTGAGAAGAAAGGGAGTAAGAAAGTCCAAGGGTGACTTTTGATTCAACTTCCCTCCATTGGAGGTATGTAGAATGATCTAATCTTATGGGGTTTTGATTTATAATATTTAGCCTCTTTTAAGTGTTGAAATTATGGGATTTCATTTAATTACAAAAGCATGTTTTCAAGATTCTCACTTCAACCTCAATTATGCACTTTCATTTAAATGGTGATTTATGAAAGAATGAGATTGTGAATGGTTTCCTTACCCTTTTATGCATATGGATGGTTTTAAATGAGTATTTATTGTATAAATATTTATCTCATTTCTCTATGGTGGTTATTTGACGATGATTGAAAAAGTGTAAGTCTTCTCCTAAAGCTTTTATAGAATTCGTGGATAAGAAATGCTTACTTAAACCACCTTGTTTACTAAAGAGTCTTACTTTGTGAATTTTGGAACAACTTATGATGGTAAATTTCATGACATGTAAGTGGTAAAATAGAACATGCAATATGGCTTATGAGACTTGCAAGTCTTGGTATGACAATACCAATTAGACAAAAAACATGTCAGACTACACACTATTTAAGACTATCGACCATTTCAGAATACAGACCATGTTTTCAAGAAAAATGCATGTTTTAAATGGTTAAAATAAGTTCTTAAATAGAGTTTGGTTTCTAACCGATAAGGCACAAGTTAAGATAACTCATAGCCCAAAATTGTATTTTTCCAATGCGAGATTGATCCTGTCCTGAAATACGGATCATCATTGTATAGTTGATATATGCTCTTAAATACCATAATATACACTCTAATCATTGTTACAAACTTGGATTAGGGTCTTGACTGGCGATTTAATGTTAGACCTTACATAGCCGGTAGGTTTTTTCAGACCATGTCAGGATGATGCCTAGCTCAGAGGTAAAGAATATTATGATGTGGTTTTAGAAGGCAATTTTGAATTAAAATCTATGTTTATAGACTGATTTGATATTATGTGACCCCATGTTATGATTCTTACAATGTTTTTACTGTCACGCTATATTTAGAAATTATTTTATTTGGTCATTCTATATGCCAATACATTTTCAGTATTACCCGTCCTCGGGAGGTTGCATTATCTTATAATGTAGGTTCTAAGCACTAGTCCTGTGATCCAGCTCAGCAATAGACTACTTTCAGAGTTCTGAGTCGGTAATCCTCCTCTCTTTGGAAGGTGTTTAATTATATGTTAGTTTTTTTCAGTTTCATGGTCCAGCGGGGGCCTTGTTGCCGCATAGAGAGATAAGTAACCATTAGAGGATTCATAGACTGGATTGGATTTTATTTTTCAACATGACTTAATGCAATAAGTTTAATTATGAGACTTTCCCATGTTACATTATGTAATGACTTGAATTTTGATAAAATATGTGGTTTTGTGTAATTTAACTATTTTATTCCTCCCCTTAGTTGTATTATGGTATTTCTGGATTTGGGGTGATTAGTATGATTCCCAATGCACTTTATGGCATTTGTATGATGTGGTGGCTTTTGGTGGCTTTAAGAGCCTTATTATGGACTTTTGTGGTTATATTTTGATCGTTACAACGGATTTCAAAACGGACTGTGCCAGCAGATACAGAATCAATTTTAGGGTAGTAACATATTTGGTCTGGTTTTACAGCTTTTAAATCTTATTTCGACCCTCGATTTAAAAATTTGTGATTTCAGATTTTGGGGGTCAACTTTATGATAACGATATCTTTTCAAAAATCTAATATTTTCATTGAGTCTAGAGCATAGAATTTTGTGTGGTTACGCAGTTTGTTTGCATTCACGAGATTTTGAATGAATCTCGAGGGGCCCTTGGGGACTTGGATTGAACTAAATCTCTAATTGGTGCACCCATTTTCTATTGCACCGACAATTGCAGTCAAGGTGTTGCAATCACAATAAGGCATACAGATGGAGAGTGTCGTGATTGCAACACCCCTTCTGAAATGCAATACCTATGTCAGGTCGGGGTCTGCAATCGTGATCTTGATCCGTGATCGCAACCCCTAGGTATAGAAACCCATGTTTTGTCATTTTTCACTATTTTTTAGACTTGGAGCTTAGTATTTCATGGTTTTAAGCAACTTTCTACATTTCTAAGCTCAGGTAAGCTCCATTATACCCATCCCTACTAATTTCTTCAATCTTTAAACTTAAATTATTGTTCTAAACATGAATTAAAGTATAAAATTTGGGGATTTAGACTATAAGGCCTAAAAATTGTATTTCACCAATTTAACCCCTAATTTCACCCCTGTTTACTTGAATAAAGTTCATAATCCTATATTTATCCATTTTCCCTCGATTTTATCTTTAAACAACTTCAATTTTTTATTTTTAAAAAGATTTCAAAGATTTTATCCAGTAAAGTTTAAAAATAGATTTTCTTTGATTTGAACCTCATTTTTAACTCAATTTTGCTTGGGTTTTAGATGTAGACTCCTAAAAATATAGGAAACATATTTTTGAAACAAAGTTATGATTTTATGTTGCTTTTTTGAAAACCTATTTTAGGGGTCCGTTTTAACCTAGATTCAAAACTAGGAAATATGGGTGTCATTGGCTTCCTTTTGATGCATAGATTCAATTTTGATATTTTAGTTAATTTTGGGTCCGTTTGTTAGTTGTGAGGCTTTAGGATTGAAGTGTAGCAGATTGATTTCGACATTTGAGGTAGGTTATGGCTTAACTCTTTCAAAATGGGTTGGGTAGCTAATTTGTATATAAAATACATGTTAAGGGGATAGGAACAAATCATAAAACTGGTTATCTTAATGTGCTATGCCCATGTGGGGGCCTATCCATGATATAATTATTTTTTTGAGATATTACGTGATATGTGTGAGCATGTGGGGTCTTATGCGATGTTGATAGCCTTATACACATGTGAGTAATTGTATTTGTTTGATGAAAAGGTGTATTGTGGTACCAAATGTGTGATGTGATATATTTATACTCTATTGGCACATAAAAAATATGGAAATTCATGGATGATGGGAATTAATGAGTGGATATTTGTCTCACATGATTGGAATATTGATTGGTTGTAGAAATACTCATTATAATTGGTTTTGACGATTACATCCTTATATTATAGTCATTCATGGAAAGAATGGTACCACCGTGGAAAAATGTAAGAAATACTAGCAATACCTTTTTATGATAAAAAATGTGACATCTTGTAAAACCCTTTTCGGGGGATGTGCCAGGGAGGAGATATATAAATATATATATATATATATATATAAATAGATTGTATATGGGTTGATGAACACCCACGGGTCCTACATCGGGAGGCTTTACTTCGTAGGTATATACAGGGATTGTGCAATGATCCAAGAGGTTGTGCGAAAGCCTCCTACATCATCATCATTATCATCATCATCTTATAAATTGCACTTATTTTATTATGTTACGTTGTGAGTAAATTTCCATGTTAACTTGTCTTATATCTACTTGTTCTATCTTTCATTATTTGTACTTGAAAATCTCATATATACATGTTCCTCCTTGTTTATACTTGTATGTGATTTGGTGTATACTCGTGTCCTATCTAGTGTATTGTTTTATTATATATGAATATTATAGAACAATTTGTGCAAGCGATGTGGGCTATCGTTATGAGACCTATTCTGATTGTAGGTGACGTGCCCTTTATATGTGTTTTGTATGTTCTATTATCACTTTGATTGGTCAGCTTATGATACCTACGAGTACAAATGGACCATACACACACCTAGTGTGTGCCTTTTTGGTGAGGTCCTAGTATAAGGGTTCCCCAGTTTGGTTGATTCGAGCAACTTTTGGAGATTTCAAGGTAGTGGGTGATTTTTAGGCGTCCGAATTTCTTCTACTACCTTTATTTATTTACTATCATTTCAAAGATAGAGTTTCTCTTGTATTTGGACACCTTATATATTTCTATTTGATTCAAGTTACACTAGATACAGTCTTATATCGTTGACATCAAGTTTTAGGAGTTGTAGATGTATTATTGATTATATTCTTTCCATATTTATTATACTTATATTATTTGACTTTGTTCTAGAAGACTTACCCTGGAGTATTTTTTTTATTTCCCTTTGTTTATCGATTTTGGTGATAGGCTTACTTGTCAAGGTTCGCCGCGATGAGTGTTATCATGACCCTTAAATTTTGGGTTATGACAAATTGGTATTAGATTCAGGTTTCATTGGTTTCAATGTATAATAATGAGATGTCTAATAGAGTCCGGGATTGGTATGTAGATGTTTGTATCTATCTTTGAGAGTCAATAGGATATCTTTAGGAAAATTTCCCATATTTCGTTCCTTATCATATGAAATTCTTTCATACCTTGTGTTGTAAGTTATGTTTTACTCTTTCTACACAGATAGTACTAACTAGGTCTCACGAGAGTAGAGATGTGGAGCCTTCACCCAGAGGGCAAGCCTTGAGTCGTAGATGGACTTTAGGAGGTAGAAGGGACTGTGGATTAGACTCATCTAGGAGAAGTGCTTGGGGACTCTTCCCTATGCCTCAGGTTAAGCATATAGAGGGTGCAGGTTCAGATCCAGTTCCTTAGAGTTCTTCTACTCTAATCTTGGAGGGGTTGTTAGTGCACTTGCTGACCCATTTAGAGGGTTATCCTTTGGTTATGTTGGGTGTCCCTCCAGTTTTGAGTGTGGATCATCCATTTATACCTGTTTTTATATTATGTACTCCTCAAACCTCGAGTACTATTCTTATTTCTGAGTATGAGGCACGTTTCTTTGCATTGCTTAAATATTCCTATGCTAACATTTCCACCAAGTCTGAGAATATTCAAAAGTTTGTGAAAGGTTTGGATGTTTTCCTTCAGTAGGCTACATCTCAGATGGTTGTGTTTGGAGCATCATTTCAGAGTATAGTGGATCATGCTAATATGACTAAGGGTATTCTTCGAGCATCTCAAGGAGGCACCAAAAAGGTGCGCCATCTTAGTGAGTTTAGAGCTCAGGCTTCTCGTGGTAGATATTTCAAAGGTTCTTTAGGTATCTAGGTAGGTCGTGTAGGTGATTTTGCAGAGTTCGGATGGTGGATCTTCTATTTTAGTAGTTTAGGGTATTGTTTGGGTCTTGTTGTACCTTCTTCTATTGAGTTAGGCCATAGAGTTTGCTTTGTGTGTAATGAGGCTAGCTATTTGGCCAAGAACTGTCCCATTATGTGATTAGAGCTACTCTTATTTCAGTTGTGAAAGGTAGGGGTTCTACCGGAGGTGTGAGGTGCAGAGGTAGTGGAGCTCATGGTAGTAGTCGTAGGGCCACTCAGACAGTTGGTGGTCATGGATTGTGCTATGCTATACTAGCCAAACTTGACGCAGAGGCTCCAGATGTTGGGATCACAGGTATCATCCCCATTTATTTCAGATCTGCATCTGTGTTGGTTGATCCCAAGTATGTTTTTTCCTATGTGTCTGCATATTTTGCTTTGGTTTTTGATTTATTTAGTGAGCCTTTTGTCATGTCTATTTACATATGACCCCCCAGTAGGTGATTTTTTAGTGGTGGATTGGGTGTATTTATCCTATATTATGACTTTCTCTAGGCATAAGACTTGGGTAAATTTGCTTATGTTAGATATGGTTGATGTCGATGTTATTTTAGGTATGGATTGGTTGGCACCTAACTATGTGGTTTTAGATTGTTATGCTAAGATCGTGACCGTAGCTTTGCCGGGTGTACCAAGGATATCTTGAAAAGGTACACTTCATTCAGGTTCTAAGAGGATTATTTTTTATGTTTAGGCCCATAGATTAGTTTAGAGTGGGTATTTATTTTGTTTGGCTCATATTTGTGATGCTAGTGTTGTTACACCTCCTTCTTTGCATTCGGTTTATGTGGTCCATAAGTTCTTGGAGGTTTTCCCCATGAATTTGATTGGTATGCCTCTAAATCGTGATATTGGTTTTACTATTAATGTTGATCCTGGAACCAAGCCCGTTTCTGTTCCCCCTTATAGGATGGCCCCAGTCGAGCTAAAAGAATTAAAGGATAACTTGTAGGAGTTGTTAGAAAATGAATTTATCCGACCTAGTGTATCTACTTGGGGTGTGCGTGTCTTGTTGTGAAGAATAAGAATGGGCCTATGCGTATGTGTATTGATTATCGGCAATTGAATAAGGTGACGGTTAATAATAAGTATTCTCTTCCTTGTATTGATGATTAATTTGACTAGCTTCAGGGTGTTGCAGTATTTTCAAAGATTGATTTGAGGTCCATTTATCATCAGTTGATGATTAGAGCTTTGGATATTCCGAATATGGCTTTTCAGACTCGATATGCTCATTATGAGTTCTTGGTCATGTCCTTTGGGTTGACCAATGCCCATGTCGCATTCATGGAGTTGATGAACCGGGTGTTTCGACCATATCTTGACTCATTTGTTGTTGTATATATAGATGATATCTTGATTTATTCCAAGAGTGAGGCTCAGCAAGAGGAGCATTTGTGGATTGTGCTTCAGATATTGAGGGATGAGAAGTTGTATGCCAAGTTCTCGAAGTGTGGTTTTGGTTGGAGGCTATTTCTTCCTTAGATCATGTAGTGACCGAAGAGGGCATTATGGTTGATCCAACCAAGATTGTAATGGTTCGTGATTAGGATATACCTACTTCGCCTACTGAGATTCAGAGTTTTGTTAGCTTGCCAGGTTATTATCGGCGTTTTGTTGAGGGTTTCTCATCCATTGCAGCTCTTCTTACCAAGTTGATTAATAGTTTTAGTTTTTCAATTATGTTAATTAATGATTTGCTCAATT
>NW_025827894.1:0-9878 GCF_002878395.1 Capsicum annuum | reverse complement strand
ATACTTTGGGTATTTTATAGATATTAGTTTTGGATATGATTGGGGGTATGTCCCAACTGGAAATTGGATTTCTTTTGGTTAGAAGGCTTTTGTGGAACTACTATGTATTTGTATAGGCGGGATCGGTATTGTGTCAGCCTTAGTATTGGCATTGGTATTGGGGATGATATCGCTTGACTAAATTTCTCATTGTTCTATCCTCTTTTATTTTAGGATTATATATAATTATTATAAAACTTATATGGTTATGGTTCTTGATTATGGTTTGGTTTGGAATTTTTAATTGGCTGGTATTGAATAGTTGGTCTCATTTGGGTGATCACGGTCATATACCTATCCTAGAATCTTGGATTTTACAATAATTCTATCTTGTTGTATGTTTGCAATTCATCCCACTCAGGATATGCGTAGGTTTGTTTGGTTGGGTAACAGGGGTTGTCTCCAGTCTTGGTTGGACTTTGGATTCCTATTGTGACAAGGCCCTAGTTCCAATCATGTCAAGTTGGTATCATAACTTTAGGTTCATGGTCAATTCAGAGTCCACAAAACCATGTGTAGTAGAGTCTCTTTTAGGGGTGTGTAGCATGCCACACTCATAAGAGAGAAGCTATAAGATATTTAAAAATGTTTAACTTTCTTGGTATTCTATTTTCAAACTTGGAGTCTAAGTCCTGGAATCTTTTCTAATCCTTGTATGTTCACTTTTCAGATTATGCCTCAATGATCTGGAACACCAGAAAACTCTTCTGTCCTATCTACGAATAATATGAAAGGGATCCAGAGGATCCATACTTGGTCTAGGGGTCCAATCCCTGATATTTCTAGTGTTTAACTGGTTGCTACTAGTACTCTTTAGGGTGAGGTGACGAATGAAAAATGTTGCCAATTAATTCATACTATTACTTAGTTAGCTGCTGCTCAGGCTGAGCGAGATACATCTAGTGTTTAATCTACTGAGGCCACAAGGGTTGGCCTATTTATGAAGATGAATCCTCCTACTTTTACTGAAGTATAGGTATAAAAGAATCCTTATGGTTTCTTAGATGAAATAGAGAAAATATTAAGGGTGATGCAGGCCAAAAATGTGGAAGGGATGAGTTTTACAGCAGATCAGCTCAAGGATATTGCATACCAGTGGTATAAGGAGTGGGATAGGGATATAGGTGATGTTGAGGAGTTTTTTTTGGGGGGACATTATCAAATCCTTTTTTTGATCGCTTCTTTCCTAAGGTGCTGAGGGAAGCAAAGTTTGAGGAATTTGTGAATCTTAAGTAAGGAAAATGTCTGTAAATTAATATGCCTTGAAATTTCATCAACTGTCAAGGTATGCTCCAAACTTGGTGTTTGATATACAGGAGAGAATAAGAAAGTTCACTACTGGGCTATCTTGGGATTTGATCCTTAAAAGCAAGACTATATTGATGATCAAGGATATAGATATTTCGAGCTTGGTGGTCCACATGCAATAAGTGAAGGATGAAAATATAAGACAAGATAAATTTGTGGAAAGGTCCAAAGAAGTTCAAGTCTTCAGAATAAGGTAATGGGCAATAACAAGGTAGTCGAGATGGATATAAATAGCAAAAGAAAAAGCAGGGAACTTCTAGTTCCTACTCCAATACTAGTGTTTTTTATCTGAAGTAGTCAGGTAATAGGCGTCAATAGGGTGGTGATAATTTCTGGGCACAGGGTGCCTAATCTATACCAAGTCAATCTTAGTTGCCTTTTGTATTCCCTTCTTACCAGTTCTATAGTTATCTTTATTGGGGATTTATGATAAAGGAAAGGATAAGTCTTTTAAATATGATCAGCCAAGACATATTATCCTGTTGGAAAGGGTCCATTGGGAGTGGCCAAAGCTTCAGTTGCTTCATTTTTTGCTTTTGCACCCAGTGGTGTTGCTTCTACATCATCTCCTACTACTGGTGCCGACACTGGTTGGAATAGGTTATATTCTCGTTTGTCTCAGCCAGAGTCTGAGGCATTGCCTGATATCATTATTGGTATGTTACAACTTTTTTTTCTCGTGATATGTATTGTCTACTTGATCTAGGGTGCACTCTTTCTTATGTGACCCCATTTGTGGCTATGTGTTTTGGTTTTGATCTCATAGTTTTTTTGGATCCATTTTTTTCTACCCTGGTAGGTGACTCAGTTATTACTAAAAGAGTCTATGGGGAGGGAGGAGGTATCTATTGGTAATAGGGAGACTTTTGGTGGATTTATTTAAACTTGATTTGGTGTATTTTGATGTTATTCTAGGTATACATTGGTTACACTCTTGTTATGTGTCCTTAGAATTTTAGACCCATGAGGTTGTTCCTAGGTTCCCTAGTGAACCAGTTATGGAGCGGGACGGTGGTTCCTTAGCTCCTTGGGGGAGGTTTATTTATTATCTTAGAGATTAGAGATTAATCTAAAAAAAGTGTCTCTATGACTTGGTCTGATTTAATTATTCTAACTCGAAAGGTCCTTTTTTCATCTGGTTCTGTGGTAAGTGAGTTTCTTGAGGTCTTGTCAAATGATCTTCCTGGTGTTCCTCTTGATAAGGAGATTGAGTTTGGTATTCATTTCATTTTGGACACTCGTCTAATATCTATTCCTTCTTTTAGAATAGCTCCAACTAAGTTGAGAAAACTCAAGGAGCACCTTAAGGATCTTTTGGATAAGAGATTTATTCTTCCTAGTATATCCTCGTAGGGTCCACACGTGTTATTCGTGTGCAAGAAGGATGGTTCCCTTTGGATGTGCATTGACTATCGACAGTTGAATAAGGTAAAGGTTAAGAACAAGTATACTCTTCCAAGAATAGATAACTTGTTTGATCATTTGTAAAGTGCCAAGTTCTTTTCTAAGATAGATCTTCGGTCTGGGTATCAACATCTTAAGATTAGGGAGGCAGATATCCCTAAGACGGCTTTTTGTACTCGGTATAGGAACTTTGAATTCTTGGTAATGTCATTCAATTTGATTAATGCCATGATGGGATTTATGGATTTGATGAACAGGGACTCCAGGAGGTTCTTAGATCTTTTTGACATTGTGTTTATTGATGACATCTTGGTGTATTCTAAAAGAGAGGTGGATCATGCCAATCACCTCAATGTGGTGCTACAGGCCTTGAAGGAATGGTTGAAAATTGTATCTTTCGTGGGCCATATTATTTCTTGTCAGGGGATCATGGTCGATCCACAAAAAGTGGTTGTGGTTAAGAATTGTCCTAGACCCATGACTCCAACCAACATTTTGAGCTTCTTGGGATTAGCTGGGTACTATAGAAAGTTTATGGAAAGTTTTTCAATGGTAGCTGCTCCATTAACTTAGTTAATTCAGAAGAAAGTAAACATTTCTTGGTCGGATTCATGTAAAGGAAGTTTTAGGAAGCTTAAGGATAAGCTAACTTCGCTTTCGATTTTGACATTGCCTAAAGGGAATGAGGTGTTTATGGTTTATTGTGATGTATCTCTGGTGGGACTTGGTTGCATTTTGATGCAACATGGGAAGGTGATGACAGGAGTTATCCTACTCATGATTTTGAGCTATTGGCAGTGGTTTTTGCTTTGAAAATCTGGTGGCATTATCTATATGGAGTGCACGTAGATATCTTTTTTTATCAGAAGAGTCTACAATATGTGTTCACTCAAAAAGAGCTAAATCATAGGCAGAGAAGATGGTTGGAGCTTCTCAAGGACTATGATATGAGTCTTCACTACCACCCAGGTAAAGCTAACGTAGTTGCTGATACTCTTAGCAGGTTGTCCATAGAGATTTTGGCTCATATGGAGAAAGCAAAGCAAGAATTGGTGAAGGATATTCCCCGCTTGGCTAATCTTGGAGTTCATCTCTTAGACATCAAGGATGGTGGGGTAATGGTTCAGGAAGTGGTTTGGTCATCACTTGGTATAGAGATAAAGCAGAAACAAGTGCTAGATCCTATTTTGATAAAAATCAAGAGTGATATTGGTGTACAAAAGGTGATAGTCTTTAAGATCAGTGGTGATGGTACTTTACTGTATAAAGGGAGAGTTGTGTTCCTGATGTTGACGGTTTGCGACAAAAGATTTTTGTTGAGGCACATGAATCGCGCTATGTTGTTCATCGCATTTCAAAAAAATGTATCATGATATCAAAGAGATGTATTTATGGAATGGAATGCAAAGGGATATGGTTGATTTTGCAGCAAAGTGCATGGTGTGCCAACAAGTCAAAGTTGAGCACATGAGGCCTGGTGGATTATATCAAGAAATTGATTTGTTTGAATAGAAACATAAGGTAATCAATATGGATTTCATTATAGGTCTTCATTGGTCTTAAAACCAATTTGATTCGATTTGGGTCATCGCCGAAAGGATGACGAAGTATGCTCACTTCTAGCCAGTGAGGACTACCTTTTTAGTTGAGGATTATGTAATATTGTATCTTCAGGAGGTTGTAAAGCTCGATAAGGTGCCTGTTTCGATCATCTCTTATTGGGGTATGCAGTTTTCATCTCATTTTGGTGGTTTTTTCAGAAAGGATTGGAGACTAAGGTTAGTTTGAGTACTGCTTTTCATTCATAGATGGATGGGCAAGTAGAAAGGACTATTCAGACATTGGAGGATATGCTTTAGGCGTGCGTGATTAATTATGGTGGCAATTGGGTTGAGCATCTACCTTTGGTAGAGTTTTATTACAACAATAGTAATCATTCTAACATTGGGATGGCCCCTTTTGAGGCACTATATGGTGGAGGTATAGATCTCCTATTAGTTGGTTTGAGCTTGGTGAGGCAGATTTGTTCGGTCCAGATTTGGTTTATCAGGCTATAGAAAAGGAGAAGGTCATTCAGGATAGGTTAAGGCTACCCAAAGTCTCCAAAAATCCAATGCGGATGTAAGGAGTAGAGACTTGGAGTTTGAGGTTGGGGATAAGGTGTTCCTAAAGGTATCTCCCATGATGGGAGTAATTTGGTTTGATAAAAAGGAAAAGCTTAGTCCCAAGTTTATTAGTCCTTATGCTGTTTTGCACGGGGTTGATAATGTGGCTTATGAATTAGAGTTGCCTTCTAGCTTGAGCTCCATTCACACGGTATTTCACATTTCCATGTTGAGGAAGTGCATTGGAAATCGTTCTTCTGTTATTTCTTTTGAATTATTGGGTATCTTGAATTCTTTGTCTTATGAAAAGGTCCTAGTTGAGATATTAGATCAGCACATTCACTGATTATGAACTAGAGATGTAGCCTCGGTAAAGGTTCTAGGTAGAACCCTAAGGAGGAAGAGACTACATGGGAAGCAGAAGAGGACATAAAGTCTAAATATTCGCATCTGTTTTCTTCTCTTGGGATTCGTGTGGAAGGTATGTGTTCTTTAACATACTTTTTTTCAAACTTTATTAAGGGAAATATTAATATCTATGCATCTTTGTTTTCAAAATTGGTTAAAGATTGGATTGATATTTGATAATGCAAATAAATTATGCTTGTGTTTACCTTACCTTTTTCGTCATTCGGGGATAAATGTTCCTACTACGGAAGACTATAACACCCTAGGGTTTGACCCTTAGAAAATTTCCTAGATTTCTAATATCTGGACAAGTTATTTCTAAGAGGAACGAGTCGTACACTAGGGTACGACTGGTATGGGTTGGTTGTATAATAACCAATGTTTGATGGTGGGTTGATTTTGGTTCCTGAAATGAATACGACTTGA
The DNA here is from genome assembly GCF_002878395.1 of Capsicum annuum. Classification (NCBI taxonomy): domain Eukaryota; kingdom Viridiplantae; phylum Streptophyta; class Magnoliopsida; order Solanales; family Solanaceae; genus Capsicum; species Capsicum annuum. The sequence goes on along the minus strand of NW_025827894.1, from coordinate 4,188 downwards.
GTGGTGCGAGTCATATTGGTTGATATAAATTTTTGGGTTTGGTTCATTCCTTGACTTAATCTTAGACTTGGAAACTTAAGTTGGATATGAGTAAGAGTGGCTCACAATGAGCCGTAAGCTAGGGTATGAGTCATACCATGGACTCGTATAGTGGACAGTGTTCAAACCTCTTATTATTCTATTCTGCTACAGGTATAGGTTAAGGGTACTATTCATACACATGGGTATGACTAGGTTTGGGTGAGTCATACCTTGGACAGTGTTGGGTCCAATGGGGAGGCCTTGGGTACGATAGGTGGGTACCACTCGTACAGGCAGGTACGATTCGTGTGTGGTAGTCGTACCTTATGAAAGGATTTTGATGCAGTTAAGTTAGGGAAATCTGGAAATTTACCCACTTAACCTAATAAGGCCTCACTACTTTGAACTCGGGAGGTTATTTTCCCTATTATTCTATTCATTAAACCTTATAAAACACTCTAATCCTCTCTAAAGTTCTAGGGAAAAGGATGCTAGGGTTTCATCTTAAGGATTAATTTGGGGCTTGTGTTGGTGATTTCTGTCAATTATCTTCTTAATTAAGGCATGCACTCTTCCCTCGTTGTTAGTTCCAACTAATGGCATGGTTTTATAAAATGTTTTCATGGCATAATTTATTGTATGGTCTTGGGGATTTAAAATATGTGTTGGGGTTTTGGTTATAAAGGCTTGGTTATGGTTTTACTATGTTTAATGGTGGTTTTGGATAATTGGTTGCATAGGAATGGTCACATAGTAATTGGGTTTTATTTTGAAAATACTATGCCCCCAACATGTTTGATAAAATGCCTATGATAATCATTTACCATATTATTAGATTTTTAATGTAACTATTGCATGGTTTGAACTTGGTAATAGAACCCAAAATGGTTTACATGGCTTGCAATTATTAAATGGAATGGTTTAGTGGTCGTGGTTATGGTTAATTTAATATCCTTGTGGGGTACAATGGAATCCCCCAAGTAAACATGTTAATGGAAAACTTGTGGGGTATGTAGGACTCCCCCAAGCTAATACAATAAGGGAACCCTTGTGGGGTACATGAGACTCCCCCAAGTTAACTTGATAAGGTGATCTATGGGTATGTAGTACTCCCTCGATTTGTAAATGTTTTGGCAAAGGACAATAATTTTAAGTTATAGTCGGTATGGCAATAATGGATTCGTTGGTTGGAAATAGTTTTAATTATGAAATAATGGCAGGGTGTGATAGCTAACCGTGAAGGTGGAGTTCAATGAACGAACACTGGAAACTCATGTTTGCCAACATGAGTTATTGGTCATGGCGACCATTTATGATACTATGTGGTACACGGGAATCCTCTAAGTACACTGTACATATGTATTATGGAGAGCTAAGGGTACTTGGGAAACCCCTACTCTTATTATATCTCTATTTCATACGGCTACACGCATTGGGGCCCGTTCAGGGGGTTATACTGGACCTATATAGACTGTGCGTGGTTTTAGAAAGGTTATGACACACATACCTAGGTTAATGGTTTCAAATGCATTCTAAATCCGGTTCCCTTTCCTGGAATGGTTATCTATATATGTGTATGGTTTGTATGCATATGGTTGGTTTACTTGGTTTTACTAGATGGCATTATCTTATCCTTATCCTGAGCTCATTCTAGCATTCACTCACTAACCCTTCTTCAGGGTGCTATATGCCCACATAATGCAGGAACTGGACGTTCTACTCCTCCTGTATAGTAATTGGATTTTGGGATCAACTTTTGAATTGTAGTGGTGAGCTTACGTCTTTTTGGAAGGCTCTATTTCATGTTATGGATATTTTTGTACACTTTTGTTATTTTATAGATATTGGTTTGGGCTATGGTAGGGGGCATGTCCCAACCAGATATTGATTTTCATTTGGTTAGCAGCTTTTTTGGAACTACTATGGGTTGATATGGGCGGGATTGGTATTGGTGTTAACCTTAGTATTGGCATTGGCATTGTGTCATGACACGAGGCTACACCCTATTCACAACAGCGGTGCTTACTGTCACAAGTGACCACAAGCTAACCCATGAGCTGGTACCTGCTGTGAGCATTGAGTGAACAAATAATGAACAGCATATACGGAAACAACTTCGTAAAGCCATCAGGTTTAAAAATACTAAAACACCAATAAATCATAAATCTGAGCATCTGAAAACATACTGAAAATAAAACAAATGATAAACTGACTAACTGTCTGAATATCTAGAAAAGCCTATAATAGACTGACTACGGAGTTAATGGGACAAACCCCTAACTAACTCTAAACTGACTCAAATAAAGAAATACTGAAATACCAAATAATGATAAACTTGTCCTTGGAAGATGAGGACTCACCACTACTGCTGCTGCTGAAGTACTGAACTTGTCTAAGCATGGTCAGAAAACTGTGCATTCGAACCTATGATATTAGATATCATAGCGCAAAGAAAGTATGCGGTCAGTACTTTGAATGTACTGGTATATGAGATGAGTAGGCTAAAATACATAGGTTCGTGTGTATGAAATACTGACTGACTGAATAACATGAGATAATGACTGATATATAACATGTGTGAAAGCTGTAAAATCTGAGAATGCATGACTAAGGATATAACATGATACTAAAGTAGTACGTAAATTGAATTACTGAAATCTGGTAACTAAATAGCTGATAAATTATATGCTATGGTCACGTAAACCTGAACTAATATATGTACTGAATACTGAACTGACACTGTGGGAGGTATCATCTAACCGACATTCCCCAATCTGAGCTAAGTGGCATCTAACCTGTAACTCTAGTTATAAGGGTGTCAAAACCATTCCACGAGTACTAATAATGGTTTTGTGGATCTACTGAGTCTCCCTTATCTGGCAGATGCTCTAAGGAGATATGTGTTACCCTTAACTTGCAGATAAACACTTTATCAACCCTCAACTAGCAAGTTTACATATATAAGCTACGCTGGCTACGTAGCGTTGGAACTAAGGGACTACTACTAAAGGTCACAACCGCTATTGGTAGGTGAGCCACCATCCCTAGGTTCGCTCGGTGCTAAATCTTACTCCCAACTGAACTAACACTGATTACTGGACTGAGCTAAGTTTAACTAAGTAAAACAACTGATCATAATAACTAACTAGATGACAATGCTCATGGTTTATCTGAAACCATTATGAAAATACTAAAACTATGGAAACAACTAAGTATCAAATATTCATAATGGAAACAACTAAGTATCAAATATTCATAATGGAAACAACTAAGTATCAGATAATTTAATTATCTATAATTTGGTGTGTTTTGAGATGAAAAATTCCACGTATATTAAAATTTATGCATATTTAAATTTGACCCTTGTAGAATCAAATAACAAACTTTGGGTGAATCAAAGGCTCTTAGGTCAACTTTGTTCTAAGTGATTTCTATGAACATTTGTCACCTCATAAGTACTTTACATACTAGGATAAAGATCATGACATATGCATTTAAATTATAAATCATGAACTGGATCAAAACACCTTCACTGATGCGATGTATGTGCCAAAGGGAATGTCACTGCGATGCAGCCCTATCGTGGTAACTTGATGGATTCGTGATCCAAACGTGACCCAAACCTTGTCCAAAAAATCCAGAACTCCCCGGAGACATACTTCTGACATCCCTGAACATGAATAAACTCAAAAACTAACATCTCGGGGTTGGGGAGACCAAAATTAATATCTTCAAAGTTTAGGGGTCTTGAAAATGATTATGTCCCCAACACTTGTGGAAATTTCAAGCCTTAAGCCCCTTAAGCATGCAACTAAGAGCTGAATCAAACTAGGATTAGTATGGAGTATTACACATTGGGGTCAATATCGTAGGACTAAATTTCTCACTATTTCATCCTCTTTTATGTTGAATATGGTATGGTAGCATAGTATTTTGTGTCCATAAGGTTCTAAATAAATTTCAAAGCTCAATTGAAGTCCCTGATGACTTGGTGGAATTGCTGGTTTTCAATAGGTGGTGCATGGACATTTTATCCTTCGCATTTGTTAAAGGTTGGTCATGTTAGTAGTGGGTCAATAATTTGATGATCAAATTCATAAGTCTTCTCTATTACATTTATGATGAAGGTGACTTGACCCAACTCCCTTCCCTTTCTTTTCATTCACG